>NC_135255.1:19090016-19390346 GCF_964204865.1 Styela clava
CGAGAGTTTACCGTTCTAATCAGACTATTACTATGTTGCACGAGTGGTTTTCGTTTAAAGAAGATATATAAAGCCTTCAGTTATTTTAAAGTTAATTTTCCTTATGTCACCTTCCTTGTGACACATCTTGTGACGCTTGAAAACAGAGAAGTGTTTTAAAAAAAATAAAGTCACAAAGCGTTAGAAAAAGGATTTAAATCTCGGGATCCCAACCCCATTTGGAATAGCTAAAATAAAAACTCAGAAACGTTCTTCTATTAGACACAAATATACGCTAAAATTGTTCTGTGAGCCGCACGGAATGTATCAGCATGACAGGGTTTGGACCACCCTGGTCTACCTTATCAAAAAACTCCCGACTTCGCTGACCACTAGATCGTTGAAATGAGATTGTGGAACCGCCACATAGTGCAAATAGTTTATTGGTCCAATTGTTGAAGAAAAAAATTTTTTTAAAACAAAAATGCAGCAACAAGTAAAATACTAGCAAGAAAAAAAAAAATAAAATTTAAGAAAACGACTCAAAGGATCATTTCGTGTCCAATGAATAGGTTTCAATGTTTATTTTCAATGGACCTTTGACCCCCGAAAAATTCTTCCTATACTTTACCATTGCAAAATTTTCGGGTCTTATTTTAAGAGTGGTTTCGCGAGTTAGCGCCTGTAAAATGAGGTATGTGTTTCAAACCATCATGATGATTCATCGCATACAACAATCTGTATTTTAAAACTAACAGTGAAGAATTTTAGCCTAGTCTATCTCAGCTATTTTTACACTAATTTTTTAATACTGCAATTGAATTAAAACTCCTAGGAAGACAGAGTGAATATAGAATTATCTGATTTATATTTAAAATTCCGAAACACAACTGAAAACTAACGAATAGAGTTCAAAAACGCGAAAACGAGATAATGTTTACGACCACGCCTAATAATCTGTCTGGTGCATTGTTACATCACTTTTTGCCCCCTTGCTGATTGGCCAATATCACGATGTAAACAAGGAAGTCGATGCTCGGGGAAAGGTCCATGAAAAAGATTAATATGACACTTGAAGACGAAAAATAAGCGAACATTTTGATATTTGAGTCGTCTGGTGAACTCGTAATGTTTTAATAAACACCGATAAACTATATAAAATTCTGCTCTAAAATTTTTGAGGTGCCCCTCTTTGCTTGGTGCCCTAAGCACGTGCTTATTTTGTTTAATGGTTAATCCGGCGCTGAGGACCTAGGGCAGGGTGGTCCAAGGTTGTCGGCTTCGTGGGCCACACTATTATTTTTGTATTGTTCGCGGGCCACAAAAGTGCCAATAATAGGTAAACAGTGCAATATAAAACAAACATTTTTATTGTCCCAACACTTGATCATTATTTGTCATTTATCAAGCAAAAACATGCAAAATCCATTAGCAAACCTACTAAAACCTGCAAAAATCTTACTAAATCTACATTTAGTGTAAGATTTCAAACTCTTCATAATGGAGAAAGTGTCAGAGGGAGAAAATGTCGTTTTAGAATTTTAGATTGTCACCAACACAACTTGCAGGAATATCAGGCAAGCATTGTGGCATTTTCTGGTTATTTTTAATGTGAAACTACACCAAATGGTATTTTTTGTTTTCTCTCCCGCAAATGCGACGCGGGCCACAGATTATGGAGCGGCGGGCCACATGTGCCACTTGAATTTCTGGCTCGTTGCGAACTCATTCAAACGTTTCGCGGACTCATTTGAGACCGCAGACTCGGGTTGGGAAACACGGACAGGCTCGTTGTCAGTTGGGGTATAGTTAGGGTTACCATATTTTTGTGACTTCAAATCGGGACACCTCAAAAGACAACGACCCCTTAGCTGTGATTTTGTAACTCCGCATTTTCCGATTTTACTACATAGGCCTATTCCTACATTTAAAGCTGTCCCGGCTGTCTTTATTGACCATATTGTTATCGAAATTTTATGCGCATATTCTCTGTCAAAATATCGGGTTCAGTTCTATAAATAGGAAGGAATTGACGTTAACGATACCGGTACAAATAATTCGAATTCAGACTAATTAGCATTGGTTTTACATGCGATACGTCTGTCATCAATGGGAATCAGCGGGAGACGAACGCATTCACCTTCAGTAAGCAAGCTAGCGCTGCGCTACACAGAAACAACAGTAACGAGAACATGTTTGTGTATTATGCTGAAAAAGCGGGAGTTTTGGCTGACTTATCGGGACGGCGGGACAAAACGCTGAAAAGCGGGACGTATGGTAAGCCTAGGTATAGTCATAGATAAGTTTAGGATTATTGTTGGGCTCTTCATGATTACAATACGGTTCAGGTTATGGATCTTTCTAAGATAGCGCCCGCCCCCGCTTTCAAAAAAATCAGTTATTATTCATTTAGGAATGCAGATGGGATAGGATTTACATATTTATCCCGGGGGAGAGGAAAGCCGATAAGACGGCTTATCCATATGGCGAACCACGGCCTCTCGTCCGGTTACCATTCCAAGTCTGGTATGGGATTAGTTATATTGTTTGTTTTCGGAAGCATGGACTTGGTGGTGGAGGAAGCCGTAACCGACCAGCGGTTACGCGAACCACCCAACGCCGGCGAGGAATCCAGCAATCCTCTCGCCCATAACCATCCCTGCATGGGATTCGAACACACGCAGAATAATTAGAGATGCGGTGGCGAGCGTATTCCTAACGCTTAGCCCGTTGAGCCACCCCGCGCTGGAAATTCAAATCATTCCCTACCCGAACTGGATAATTACTAATTTTTTATTTTAAAGACGTGTTTTTTTTTCAAATCTCACATTTTTTGCATTAGTGGTGCGCGCCAATGTTCCCTCTAATTTTTGTAGTATGTGTGCGCTGAAATTTGGGTGTGTGCGCACTTTTTTGGAAATGACTAATATTTGTGCAAAAACCAATGAAGAAATTTTGGCGTTCTAAGCTGGGCCGACAACAAACTTTCTCAACCTGCCAACCGAGAACATTGTTACATTACATCGAAATACGTCTGTGCGCAGTAAATCTATGCGTGTGCGCAGCCTCTGAAAGCTGTGTGCGCGCGCACACCTTAGAGGGAACACTGGTGCGCGCTTTCTACAGAAGATCCCATGTTCCACTCGTCGGATATGGCAACCATCACCAGGTAAAATGCCTATGGAACGATACGCCTAGGCTTACCTTAATACAAGATAAAGCTTTTTTCTTCCCCGGGATAAATATGACAATCCTAACCAGGAACAAGCATACTGACATGACAATACAAACATTCATCGAATGTCTTATATGTATATGAGATAATATTGTTTTTTATTAGGGAATATAAAATTTGAAAAACGAGAGTGGATGTAGTTATATGCAATCTTATGAATTATTACCTACTTAGTTATTGAAAACGTGTTTAAAAATAGAAACAGATGTTCATATTAGCTTAAAGTGGTACGGATACCCCGATTACTTATTCACAAATACTGGATTAGGTAGGATTTACAGATTTATCTCGCGGGAGAGGAAAGTCGACAAGACGGAAGTGTAATGAAATTTGTGGAAAACTGTGGCGCGCTGTGACGACAAGAACTACGGCCTCTTGCCCGGTTACCAGTCAATGTCGGGCATTGGATAAGTTAGCCAGTTATTTGTTCCATATGCAGGGACTTGGTGGTGAAGGAGTCGTAACCGACTAGTTGTCACGTGAATCTCCCTACGGCGACGAGGATTCGGCAATCCTCTCGCACGTAATTATCCCGCGGAATTCGAACCTACGCAGAGTAATCAGAAATGCCTAATTCCTAACGCTTAACACGATGCGCCACACCGCCATGTCAGAGTAGACTTGACCCAATATAAGTGAATCGAATTGCTATCGCTCTTAAATATGGGCAGGCAGCTGCTGATCTAGAAACACTACTGTTTTTTGCTTGGATGCAGTGGCGTATTTATGGGTATGGCAGCCGATGGCGCCGTTTGGATCGGGACACAAAGAGGGCGAATAGTTGAAACAAGTGGAAATAATTTAAATTTGTATTTTTACTTGAATAATAACGTATAAGTATCTCAATTCAACAAAAGTTAAAAATTTTCAGTCAACGATCGAGATGGCGCATTTTTAAACTTTGCCATGGGCGAAATTTAACGTAGATACCATACTGCTCGACATTCTACACAATTTATTACACATTAACAATCCATATGTACTCGCTACAACACCACATAAAAGTCTAACCCCTAGGCAGAATATGCTTTGCAAGGTAGATTGAGAGTGTATGCCGCTGCTTTTTTATGCTATTTCCATGTGCCGTAATCCAAGTTTATGAAATGATAACGCACTAACAAAACAGGACTCGTAATAAAGCAAGCCATGTATGACAGGCAGTTGAATCACTTCGCCCAAAACCGACATATTTTGTCGGTAATTTCTCCACAAAATCTCCCGTTTTCTCTATCAGTTCTTAAATTGTGTTTATTTATTTATGATAAACTAATTCCGTATTCTTGACGTCATCTGCAGCTAAACCCAACAAAAATGGTGTCGCTGACCCGATGACTTTGATAGTCGTTCGCGACCAGTCCTTCATTGCAGTCTAGATATTGTACTTTTTTTTCAATAAATTTATCCAGTTTTTATTTCTTGTTCAAACGTACAATGTTTTTTGCACGACGAAAATAAATATACGAATCTGAATTACCAGCGAACAGATAAAGTTGAGAATACCAATATATGCGCCAGGCTTGTTGAAAATACTCTCTAAAAAGGCACACATGTACCGGTTTTATGACATCCTAGGTTGGAAAAAGATACGTAATATTACTGGTAGATTCTAAAATTCAGTTTCAAAGTAGATAAGTGACAAACTAGTATATCTGAATTAGTAAATGGCACATCGGACATTTCTGGGCCAGAGAAAATACAATAAAAATGTAAAAATCATCTTTGCACTGTTTGAAAGCCGGTTTTTGTATTCCCTGAGGGTATAAAAGTATTTAAAATGCAGCGGAATTGCCCAACGAATATGGTTGAAATTTTAAAGCTTTGGGGCCACTTCATATATTACTGAAATAATGAATGCTATCTGTGGGTCTGAATAGTTGCATTTCATATGGCAAGACATCCACAGAAGTTCAACGTTTTTGTATGGCCATCATCATTTTCATAAAAATTCCATTCAGTTGCAGTAGGCCTATATCGCAAGTGTGAGAAGACAAACTTTTTCAAAGCATTTTTCTCGCAGCTCAGAACATGTCGTGATATTGAATTTCTGAAATTATAAGAAACTAATAACAACTGGAATTAACAAGTAATTAAAATGGTTGCAGAGAATAAATGCTTCTTGTTAACAACCACAAAAGATATTCAACTCAGCACCAAGCTATCCTCTATGCCAGCTTGTCCTATGCCTTATTAGATGCAGGGGTTTGAAACAAGTCAAACCAGAGAATTTAGATCAGGGTGGTCCAAACCCAGGCTTCATTATATGTGGCCCGCGTGGCATTCAGAGAATAATCAAAAAATCGCATTTATTGTTGTTTCGTCAATTGAAATTGAGTGCAGATTCTATTAGCCTGGGTTGATTATGCCTTGGCTTACCATACGTCATGTTTTAGGCGGGACAGTCCCACTTTTAAACGTCTTGTCCCGGCCGGTCAGCCAAACGTCCCACTTTGGCGTTTAGACAGTCAGCATAATACACGAATATTACCAATTAGAAATGTTCTCGATACAGTTGTTACTGTGTAGCTGTAGCATACTTATTGAAGGGGGATGTGTGGATTTGTTTGTTAGCGGATAATTGCTACAACTTGGTATGTGTAAGCCCAGTGCGACAAAAGGGTGCTTAACATTAAAGTAAATTCTTTTCTAATCTTCGAACTGAGACCGATATTTGGACAGGCAGCGCATAAACTCTCGATGACAATATGGTCAATGAAGACCGCCGGGATGGATTGTTTTCAGAGGCGTCCCGATTTAAGGTCACAAAAATATAGTAACCCTAGTTCTGCCTGATAACCAACTATTAATGTTATGTTCTAACAATATAATTCATGTTGGGTGTTTTTTTGCAACCAGCCTGAACAGAATTACATAAATGCTGCTTATATTAGTATTTACCCTCTATGTTCGGAAGCGCTTACATTTGTGGAAGCACTTTTTCCGTTTGAAAGCCAACACTAAAAGTAGATATAGAAAGACTTTTGCAGGTTTTAGTAAGTTTTTGGTGGTTTTTGCTTGTTTCAATTCGATAAATGACAAATACTGATAAATGTGTTTCCACAATAAAAGTGTTTGTTTTGTATTGAACTGTTTACATATTTCTTGCACTATTATGGCCCGCAAACAATGCAAATATAATTTTGTTGCCGGCGGAGCTGACAAGCTTGGACCACCCTGATTTAGATCATGGGTAGGCAAGGTTCTTGAACAAGGAGCAAACTAAAATAAAACTTACACAGACTACGATCCTAATTTAACCAGGCTATTGTACAATACAGATTTTAATAACAACAACTATGTCAGGGTGGTCCAAGGTTGTGGGCTCTGCGGGCCACAAAATTATTTTGGCATTGGTCGCGGGCCACAATAGTACCAAGGTAAACAGTGCAATACAAAACAAGTACTTCTATCGTGTAGACACATAGTTATCACATAGGCATTGCCAACATGGGCTAATGAAATCCGCATCCGATGTTTAGTATTCTATCATGCCTATATAAATTGTTAGCATATATTCCCGACCAAAATGATAGAAATCCAGGTAATAATTTAGACTGCCCATCACATCTTCAACTTCGCTAGTTGCTTCAGCTAGCCATCATACTAGTCAATTCAGTCACACTAGTGATATACCAACATGTCAAAGGATTTTTCTGATTTATTTTATGAGAAGCAACTTAAAATACGATATTCTGATTACTCTCCGAATGCGGCGCGGGCCACAGATAATGGAGCGGCGGGCCACATGTGGCGCGCGGGGCTTAATTTGGACCACCCTGATCTCTGTAATTGTAGTGCATGCAAAATTAGTTGAAATCATAAATTTATGGCAGCAACAGGCGGGCCATATTGAATTACTCAACAGGCCGGATTTTGGCCCACGAGACGTAGTTTTCCCATGTCAGATTTAGATACTAGGCTTTCCTCCTCGTGTTTTATCTCGAAATAACTATTTAGTAAAGCATGGCTCGAGTCTGGCTGTCAGTGTGGCAATGAGTAATGATATAGCTAACCAGTTATTCGTCTAATGTGCATACATTGACAGGAGCAAGAACTGTGAGCATCTAGGACAGTGAGCCATAAATCTATTAAAAATTATTGGACTTATTGATAATGATGATGACGAGAAGCCATGGTTCGCCATATGATTAGGCTATTTTTTGGCTTTCCTCTCCCCACGGGATAAAGATGAAATCTTACCCTATCTGCAATAGTACTCACATAGAAGTATAATCCTGGTTAAAGTTTTTTTTCTATCGATTGATCACTTGGTTGTGCTGAAGAGATAGATGTCTTGCCTTCGATGAGTGTCTTCTCTCAATGCACCTAATACGAGACCTGGATACCTGATGATTGGAGATCCACCACCATCGTGCCAACCAGAATAACCATCCTTACCATTTCTATTTCCCTCATGCCAATATTGCCATACTTACCAACTAATGGTTATATCATACTTACCAATCACATTAGCAGTTGTAATATTTACCGATGTAAAGACCACACGAGTTAGTTCTTTCCAAGAACAACCAAAGACAAGAGGAAATGGGCAAAATCTATATTGTAAGACCAGCCTAAATATATATCAGTGCTAACCATAAAAAGCTTCTCTTTCCATAATGGAACGAGAATAAAGATAGTTCATAGAGCTTCTATTTAGTTGGTCTTTTCAAAGAAACGACCGAATACAAAATGCAATCAGGACAAAACCGGCTGGTTTCGCCAGCCTAAATATATACTGTTGCAAACTATACAAGTCTCCCCTTTCAAAAAAGGAATGAGGTAAATGCTTGTTCATTGTAGTCTGTTTTTGGCAACGACCAAACTCAAAATTGGCTGGTCTATTGTAAGACCAGCCTAAATATATGTCAGTGCAAACCAGACAAAACTGGTTCAAAATTGGTTGACCAAAATTTAAAATTGGCTGGTCTATTATAAGACCAGCCTAAATATATGCCAGTGCAAACCAGACAAAACTGGTTCAAATTGGTCGATCTAGTATAAGGCAACATTCAGTATTTTATTCCTATTTGATGATAACAGTTGGGATACCAGTGCAAACCATATATGACAGAAAAACCAGTTTGATCCAGTTTAAACAGGATCTAGAAAATAAATGAGAAAAGTTGAATCTGTCTACAAAAGAGACGTAGATAGGCAATATGTGGCAAAAATATAGGACACAGAGTAAAAGGCACTGGCAATTAAAATACCATACTCACCAAAATGATATGATTTTTAGGACTTTGGGGCAAGCTTACAAAGTTTTTTGTGTTCCCGTTGCACTTTTTTGGTTTCCATCGGTATTGACCATTCTCGCCCTACTTACTTGCAATACAGCCCACATATTTGGTTATATATATGATAGGTCAGCTTCCTAAAACATCAAATCCATAAAAAACAAAAATGCATCGATCCTTCCAGTCGAGATCAACCGTATTTATGAGAGGGGCAAAAAAAATTAAATGTAACAGTTGGGATACCAGTACAAACCATATGTGACAGAAAAACCAGTTAGATCCGGTTCAAACTGGATCTAAAATTAAAAGAAAAACATAGGAAACCCTCAGTCAGATCTGACTCATTATAGCACAGAATACCAGTTAGATCCAGTTTCAACTGGATCTAAAACGAAGTCAGTGAGATCAGTCTAAGACAGATCTTACACAATGGCGTATATAGGACAGGATACCAGTTAAAACTGGTTCCAAAATGAAACAAAAAAGTTCATTTTAAGGCCAATGTGGGCAATATATGACATGATACTGCTTGTTGGATCCAGTATAACTGGATCCAAAACAAAACTAAACCCAAATAAATGCATAAATATATAAGATAAAACAGTCTGATCCTCTCAAATAGATCTGACTTAGCAATCCAAGCCACAGATAAAGTCATTTGGATCTGTAGAAATTCGAGTCACTGGCACTTGAACTTGGCACCACACTTACCAATATGATAGGATTGATAGGACTCTGGAAAACTTACCAATTATTTCCTGTTTTCGCATTCAACTTTTTGGCTGTGCATATAAGTGATTGAAAAGAGATGTCCAAAGAATTTAGTTTGGGTATACTGGTACCTAATCGAGTAATACAACTGTATTAATTTATAAAATATGCCACTGATCAATAATTAATCAGCATTGTTTTTTCAGGTCTGCCTTCAGCAAAATTGCCATTCTCAATTTAATTTTTGTGTTATGTATGTAAAATCAAATTGCAATTTTGTAGGATTTAACTCAATATATGATGAAAACCAGTTAGAACCGGCTGCATCAGGACATTCAAACCAAATTATAAGGAGATCTCTAATCTTACCTCACAAACCTATTTTAATGTTGAGGATCAGTCTTCATCGAAGCATGACCAAAGGTAAGGTTGTGCAGGGATGACCCCAAAAGTTCATCAGTTACTTGTGAAGTATATACTCACCAAACACACCGAAAATCCGACTGTATCTTCAATCATCATCCAGTCTTCATCACCAGTGCAATCAAGTTCTTACCAGAAAAATCCGGTTCTGACCGGTTTGAACTAGTAACCTACCTTAATAACATTTACTGCAAGAGGAACATCATCTAAGTAGACATCTGTGGTTGATCGTAAGGACTTCTCAAAGTTGAGTAGCCATATTGTGTACCGTTCAATCGTATCGTTGTATTGTGTATGCGAGGCTAGAGCTGCACTGACAATTCGTTTCCGATCAGCAAACTGTTGAGGTAGATCGTTCAGAAGGACCTCCTAAAACATTAGGAAAAAAAATGATTCATCGCAGTTCAGCATTGCCTTACCCAGCGGTTACCAAACTTTGTGTTCATGCGGCACGAAATTATCAAGAAAAAAACTCATGGCACACTTACACAAAAATCCAAATTGCTGGCGTTATAAATGAAACTCAATTTTTGATCGTTAATATGCTTTTTCCTTTGAAATACTAGAAAAAATAATCATGGTCGCTAAACTCGGTTCAGCAGAAAATAAACTGCAGCTCGCAAAATTGCAGCAAGTAGTGTCTGACTCTATTGTTATGTAACAGTCACATAACAATAAAGGCATAAACAAGCGCCGTGGCGCCCCTTTAGGGAACCGCTGGCCTACCAAATTTATTACACACTGGATGAGGCTGTGGGCATTGGATTTGGACCGGAATCTTTACACCTGCGGTGCTAATATAGTTAAGTTCAGCATTTTAACCACTCTGTCACTGCGTTTTTGAATTATTATTCAACATACCATTGCATTAATCTCTGTGAGGACGTTATCTGTGGAAACTGGAACATTCTGATCAATTTCATCAATAAATTCTCGAAGTTCTTGTAATGATTCCTGAAAAAATGAAAACAATGAAACTAGGGCCCTAGACAGGTAGATAATAATTACAAGCTTGCCTGATTTTCCTAGTTCAAAATAGCTTATACTTCTCAAAACAAGGCTCCTGACAAGCAGATAAGCTCAGAGGCCTTCTTTTGATCCAAATAGTTAACATCATTACTCAACCTAGGCTACACATGTGTACCAATAACAAAAGTATGTCACACCCATTTGCATGACTTGAAGAATAAAAAGAATGGAATTTGATGCCATTGATATAGAGATGGCCAGGAGTCTAGCTAGTAACTATACACTTTAGCGTTATGGACATTCCTGCAATATTCATTTATTTAACATAAAATGAACTTTTGGATCAATTTGCTAAATTGATCTCTTGTTGGACACGAAGTGGACATAACGATCGTTTCAAAATTTTGTTGCTATTGTTATTTGTCTCCGTCTCCATTTTTAAAAAATCGCTTTTCTCTTCGAATACTGGACCAATTGCTTTGAAATTTTCAGTGGTTAAAGATAAAATTTTTCTCCAGAAGGCTATTACTTTTTTTTTCGCTATGACGTCATCAAAATTATTGCCATTGGGTGGCGCTACGTGTCTATATATTTGAGCATAGCTCTCTTGTATTATTAAACTAACATTTATTGCCAGCCGTACCTTATGGAATTGAATCTCACTGCATAGCTCATAGTCCCTGCATATTGACTACTCTTTCTGGCATAAGAGAACTTTTTAAATATTAATACAACATGGACTAAGAGATGGACAGAAAGTTGAATGAGTAACTGTATACTTTGGATCAATTTTGCTAAATTGGTCTCTTGTATTATTAAGCTAACAACCAGTCTTACCTTATGGAATTGAATCTCACTGCATAGCTTATCAGCGACTTGTAACTCGTGCTGTAATTTCTGGGGGTCTCCAGGTAATGCACTGTGATCAGCAGACACAATCTCATCGCATCTGTGAAATTTTAAGTTTTGATTTAACGAACCATATGACAGGTTTTATCAGAGTAGAAACAACAGACAGCTAAGAAGAATGGATTTGGCTGAATATTTCTCCAATGGAGAAAATTTTTGGATCTATCTGAAAGTTGAAAGGAATCATTCTTGACATGATACTGTAATGAATATTACAATCATAGAAAATAGGATGCACAGGGATAGGATATGGTTTTCTTACCCCCAGAATAAATATGGAAATCATATCCTATACCAGAACCCTACCCCTGGCATAGTTTATCAAAAGATTAAGTCGGCTAATCAACTTTCCACTATCACAGAATAAATATAAAATCTGATATAATACCACAGCACTCGGTATAGTTTGTCATATGATTAAGTCGTCTTATCGATACGACACGATAAATATAAAATCCATATCCCACCTTTCAATATACTGTTTCACTTTATTCACTTTCTTCTCATAATCTTGGAACTTTTGAATCGCTTCGTCAAGGTTGTGAGTTCGAGCCTTGATAAAGTTAATGATGTCAGCGTATCTGAAACATAAATACATCACAATAAAAAGGAAAAAGAAGATTTGTTTTTTTAAGAAATGCGGCAGGAATATGCAAAAACAAAGTTGTGTTTATCATATGTAGGCAAATGTGGTATAATATTTCCATCTGCCTTTTGTTTTTAATACACAAATCACCCCAAGAATGTCATTTTTTATTTTGGGATACACTTTGTGTCTTCTTGTGAGATGTACATAGCTGTCTACGATTAAACTAATAATCAAAATTGATTGTGTTCGGGGCTAGCAATGTCAACCAAATGAGGCGAGCGGCAAAGTGCGGCTCCGGAGCCGCATGCAGCTATTTGTTCTCTAGCTCACGTCAATCAAAGTGGCAGTTTTTTGTGGAAGGACAGTGGAAATTCAATGAAAGGGGAGGCATGAAGCCAAATACTCCTCACTTATCACACATCGGCAAACAAAAGTCGCAAGAGGTAGAAATGGGTCGCATTTGAAGATGAAAGACTGTCAAAGCAAACTATTTTTTTCTTTCAAGTTCTTTTAATTTTGCAATAGACTGAATTATTGCATCATACATATTTCATTTGGCTTCTTGGTAGGAACTAGATCAGGGTGGTCCAAAATTGGCAGCACTGCAGGCCACAAAATTACTTTGGCATTGTTCGCGGGCCACAATAGTGCCAAGAACTTCGCTCGTTTAACTTCACTAGTTGCCTCAGCAAGCCATAACACTAGTCAATTCAGTGCCAATAATGATGCAACAATATGTCAAAAAATTTTTTGGTCAATTTTATGACGAAATGCGATTTTTGATTCTTCTCCGAATGCGACGCGGGCCGCAGATAATGAATCGACAGGCCACATATGGCTCGCGTCCTGGGTTTGGACCACCCTGAACTAGATTATTGGGTCATAAGTGCTTTTTCGAAGAGTTTTTAAGCCACTGACATTAGAGTATATGTTTCGGCTCCGAGTAGGTTTGAGTTTGATTGAAAGGACGCCAAATGGCTCTTTCAACGCTAAAGGTTGCCGGCCCGTGACCTAATGACCATTTAACTGTTTGACCTCAACAAGATTGACCAGTTGACAAGGTGTTTGTTATTCATATGATATGAGCTCATCTCATAAAACACTCAAATTCTGATTTCCTACCTCTGTTGTAATTGATGTCTCTTTGATTGAGCTTTAGCGGGATCTTTGATTAATTTGGCCTCAGATTGCAGAGTTGTGAGTCCTAGTTTCACTTGTTCGAGAGTGTGAGTGAATTTCTTGAAAGAGAGGAGAATGGTTAGGGACATGCTCTTAGAACTAATTAATATATTTGTTCAGCGCTCTTGTATTATGTGAACCAAGATGGCGGACACCGGAACATAGAATGTGTACCAGGTTAGGATTAGGCCATAACCTGGTACACCTACTATGTTCCTGTGTCCGCCATCTTGGTTCACATACTACACGAGTACCCTTTGTTCTCTATGTCTGTTCAGATTTTGTGGACAACCTTATATGGACCTCTCTTATAAGTTTCTTTTCCAATAACTTCAGTTGTGTGGTAGCCATGCTTGACAAGTAAAAATAGTAATCCCGTTGATTAAAATAAAACAGCAAATTTTGGGTGAAATATCAGAGTTTCCGAGAAAAATTTGAAATAATTAGGCTGAACTTCCATTCGGGATTACATACCATATCAGCTAATAAGTCAATTTTGCACCCAATTTTTTGGCCTGATTTTCTGTGGACAGCTTTAAGGCGACTCAACTCAAATTTCATATTTTCTGGAATCACTTATTATTGGCTTATTAACATGCTTTCCAATCAGTTTTCTAGATTCAGCGTTTTTAGTATTGAAAATTGGCCTCGCATATTGGTCGAAATTTTATTTTATTTTCGAGGTTAGAAAATTTGAGATCAATTGGTCCATTGGTAATTGAGAAAAGTGACTTTCCAAAAATTCATCTCAACAACAATGATTTAGAAACCTGATTGATCCACTTTGCGTGCAACAAATGGCTTTGCCAATTTGCTCTGCTCAACTACAAGGTCATTTCCCCTAATATTACAGAGCCTCTGTGACCTTGAAATCACAACAAATGACCTTGACAATACAAAACTTCACAATCATACCAAATGCACAGGGCTAAATCAAGTTTTTAAGGTCATTTTCCTTGACCCGAGTCCTAGTGACCTTGCTATCATAACCAATGACCTTGGCAATATGAAACCTCACAATCATACCAAATGTTCATCTTTCCTATCCTGCACATCTTCAGAACTTTCGCAGGGATCGAGTTCAACTTGAAAATGTTGTTCAGCAGCAAGTAAATTCTCTTCCACTTGTTGAACTGTGGATTCAAACTTTTCTTGATGGCTCAGATTTTCACCAAGAGATGTCACAAGATTTTGAGCCCTGTTGTGAACCTGGAAGAAGAAAAGAACAATAATAAACTAGTTTTCGAATGAATTAGCTCGATGGCAAGTGCATTGTGCTAAATACATGGCTGATAACCCTGCATGGGTTTAATACTATTTTGAGTCTTGAAGTTATTACTTATCGATTTTAATCAGTAAGTATGTTGATAGGTATTTGTCTGTATGTCTGTTAGATGCACGCCATATCTCACGAAAGCGAGATTGAATCTGCTCCAGTTTTTGCATGTGCATTCATCTTATCTCGGACCAGAAGCCTATTGATTTTGGGCGAATTATGTCGTATAATTAGCGAGTTATCAATCAATTATTGATATAGTGATCTAGATTTTTGTAAAGCGAGAGAATTTTGAGACCCGCCAAGTGTGTGTGTGCGATGCGCAGTGCGCAAGTTACAAGAGCGGATGAATCGAAACTGCAGTTTCTGTTTTGGGGGATCCCCTAACTATCGATCGATAAGTCTTCGGTTTCCAACCGATATTCTCGTTTACATTGTAAAGGAAATATTGATGCCCTATATATGTGGTTTCCAAAGTTGAGTTCCAGAGTTGCGATGGATGACAAGCGTATTCCTAACGATTAGCACGATGCGCAAGGCACAGCTGTCAATCATACCTGTTCCCATTTTCCTCTGACTGTTGCCAGTGTTGCATGCAGTGTAGTAGGTGATTCTAATCCTTCAATTTGATTTATTCTCTCTTCCAATTGAGAAAGCTCTTGTGATTTGGCAAGTATCGAACCAACAGTTTCCTGTGCTTGTGTGAATTGGATTTCTGGATTCTCTTGAGATTGCTCAATTGCAGAAATCTAAACGAGATAGCAGTGCTTTGCTTTTTTCAAATTTTTTCCATGAAAAAGCCTGATCGTATGTGTAAACAATGAATTAACAGTTAAAAAAGATATGACGGCAATAACGTGGGGCAACCATTTAGGACAGAGATGTGCAACCTGTGGCCCGCAAAAAATAATTGTGTGGCCCGCAGAGAAGTGCCAGAGAAGCGAGTTTTAATCTGGTTTTCGCGATTAATTCCAATTTCTTCATTAAATATGTCGTGCCACTGCGATCCCTCACAGATGAGACATAGTGAGATAGACGTATTGGGAATCAAACCCATGTCCTTTATCATAAGATTTTAAGAGAGAGAAAGAGTTCATTTCATTCGTCAAACCAATAAACACACCATATACGTATATATGTATAAATATAAAATAAACAGATGCTTTTGGTACATGATTGGGAGGCATCGATACGACCTTTAGCATTATATTTCAGCACAACTGGATTCACAGGAGGGTTAAACCCTATCTTCATGAGAATTTTTTACATCCACTATGCAGGTAAAGAATGGTTAAATGATTGAAGCACAAGTCAATTTACTTTAAATTAATATTATCATCGCAAGTGGAATCTAATGAGGCTCTTCATTTCCTATCCAGTTTGAGAACCTCGAGACAACATTACATGGGAATCAAACCAATAACCTCTAACATGACAGAACCAAAGTCAAGTCAAACACAAGCCATACCTTTGTTCCAATTTCTTGCGTCCATTGAACAACACCATCCATCTCTTCCTCACAATTCATCCATTCTTTCTTTATTCCTTGCGCTTTAGCGATTCCTTCATTCAGAGCTGATTTTACCTGAAAAAAAAAAAAATCATTCAAGTATAAAAAAAATGAATTCCAGGATTCTCATATATATTCAGAGAAAGACAAAAGATAGCGCACTCTAGTGGTTTCCAACATTTCTCATTCTTGATTACTTTTTGATCTCGATCAATAAGTCTGTTGACAGGTATTTGTCTGTTTGTTTGTTTGTTTCACCTTCGTATGTTACGCGATATCTCACGAAAGCGAGGTTGAATACGGCCCAAATTTTGCATGTGCATTCATCGTATCTCAGACCAGAAGTCTATTGATTTTAGATGAATTATGTAGTATAATTAGCAAGTTATTAATTAATTAGTGATGGGGCACGCAGTGTCGCTATTGAGTCAGAGAGAAGGAATCGAAACCGCAAAATCGATAAGTCGGCCGCTGATCGCTATTTAGTTTCTCCCTTACTAGCCGATATGCATAAAAATTCCATTGTTAGTTCAGTTTTTGAATAATCTTCATCAAGTAATACACACAACTCGCACTTTGGCTTTTGCACAGTTTAATTAGTTTTTGACAGTGGTGTTCAAACGATGGGGGGCGCGCCAAGAGGTGGGAGGGGAGAAGACAATTTTTTGATTGGACGTGAAGCTAATTAAAAATCAAAATATTCGTTAGATTTGATCTTGCCCGCCTTATTTCGGATATTTACATTTCTTTATTTTGGATATTTACATTTCTTTATTTTGGATATTTACGTTCCATCCACGTATTTTCAACGTGTTTTTTTGAATAAAACACACTTTTGCCTTCCTATCTGTTATTTGTAGGTTATTGTTAGCTAGTTTAGTTTCAAGGTGGGGTGCAAGACTTAACAAATTTGAAGAAGAAAGCGCAGCTTAAAAGGTTTGAGAACCACTGGTTTATTATATGTATTGCAAAAATGCAAAAATACTAACTAATTAAACAATATTAGTAAAATAATTCTTGCCTGGGAAGAACCCCCCCCCCCCCCCCTAGTTGAAAAAAGCAGAGCTAAGCATTCTGGTGAATGTGGGAATTGTAGGCATGTGGAAACAAGTTGAAGGGATATATACTTTAGAATAAAGCAGCAAAAGCAGAAAAGCAAATATCATACTTTTTCCAGTTTTTCAGTGATTTCATTCAGTTCTTTCTTCAGACTTTCAGCCCCTTCCTTGCTAGATTTCTTTGATAAAACTGCAATGTTCGCTTCAGCAAGTTTCATCCCTTTCAGGGCATGATCCTGAAATTAGAGATATGAAAAATAATAGATTGAAGCCCTCGGTTTTTTGTAATACTGGGAGACTCCTAATTTAAAAAACTTTTCAAACATATTTTTTCCAAATTATACCTGAAATCAAGAATTTGAAAGAAGAAATATAACTAATTTTAGATCGGTTCGAACATTCAAATTGTTTTGGGTGCCCCTGGCCCTAAATTAGCGGTCGGCATACTGTGGGCTGCGGCCCAATCGCGGGTCGCCGAGTATTTTCTAATTCTTAAATAGTATTTTCTAATTCTTCCAATAAATTTCAATTATGGGCAGTGATACATATATCCAACATTACATATAGATTTTTTACCATATTTTTGTTCATATATCCAACAATTATACATGCTTCTTCCTAGTTTCATTGCTTGATAAGGTTACTTCACTTTGTGAAGCATAAATTGTTTGAACATAGTGGAATTTGGAATGTACCCATCAAAATATCTATGGAATGATAAACGGGGGGCCATGAGTGCTAAAAGCCCCCGGAAAAAGGGTTGAAAGGTTGAAAACCACTATTTTATGATCAAGAAAAACAGTTCTGAAGTGTCAAATTCCAAATAATTAGGAAAAAAAATTCTAATCGTCTTACCACTTGGTCTTGCATTGCAGTTTTGGTTGCAATTTCTTGATTGATAGAGTTGATGTTACTGAGTCGTAGTCTGGCTTCAATGACAGGAATTGTTTGTGAAATAAAATCTTGAATTGGCGTCAGAATATCTGTGTGTGCTTTCCATGCTTGCACTGTTTCCTGTGTGTGAAAATAAAGATTTTGTTATATAACAGACAGGCATGAAAATCCACAACGGATAGGATGTTACAAAATTATCCTCTGGGAGAGAAAAGGCGAGGCGGCCTAATCAAATGGTGAATCAAGGCCCACCAGTCGTCCGGTTACTAGTCCAGCTCAGGTATGGGATTAGTTAACTAGTTATTTGTTTCATGTGTGTGGACTTCATGATGGAGGAATATTTAACTGAGCTGTGGTTACAAGAACCAACCCCTGACAATGGGGAGTCCCACTAATCCTCTTGCACATAATTGGTCCCCATGTGATTCCAATCTGCAAACCCATACAAGATACCAAGAGATGCAATCTGGACAGTAACCTGCCAAATATTATCAAATACTGTCTGTAACCTATTTTTCTGCAAAAAATTTTCCTATTTATACTAAACTTTAACCAATGAGGCAGCCCAAATTCTTACCATTCAATGGTGATCTACTCTCTCTAACTCACGCTTCCAATCAAATTTAACTAATCCTCTATAAAAGAGATAAAAGACGTATCAATAAACCAAAAGTCGCATAATATCACCAATGAAGAGTTTATTTGTCCTTAAGGCAGACACACATGTACAGATCCTTCATCCAGGCCTTTTACAAACTATAATGCACTATCACCAAGGCAGCACCCTCACACAAACATGTAAACAAATAATAATCACTAAGTAACAACAAGTAATGGCACAATAATTACAAGTTTCTGGTAAAGTAATCAGACCAAAACATTCATAATCAACTTTGAATTGAGTTGTGCTAGCCTGCAGTGCTTCTCAACCTTTTTTCTTTTGTGGCCCACTTTCGTTGCATGAAAATTCTGTGGCCCACTGACTTTCTCATGCAAGGGAAAAACTACAAAAAAACAAGACTATTCTTGCCAAAATAAATACTTTCACCTTAATGATTAGAATAAAAAGCAGCAGCATCATTCATTGCTACTACAATAGAAATTTGACTATAATGACACAAAAGAAACTAAACTTTCCAATAATCATAGTAATTTTTAATAGGCTTGTGGCCCACTTGAAAAGACTCTATGGCCCAGCAGTGGGCCATGGCCCACTGGTTGAGAACCAGTGTACTAGACTAACTCACTATCTTTTCTCTATGCCTTTATGCTAGTGGATCCGTATGCGAATACTGCAAGGATACTGTAGCTGGAATAAACATGTCTAATCTATCTAATTAAAGAGTCCAGCTGCACACTACCACAAATGTATTTCTGTAACGTTTCGTCCGACCAGAGTCAGACTTCCTCAGACCCGGTTACAGAAATACATTTGTGTTAGTGTGCAGCTGGACTCTATAATTCATAATCAAAATCTCAAAATGAAAAACGCTATCAGACATAAGGGTAACTACAACAAAACATTGCCACAAAAACAGCTATCACTCCTCCAGCTAATGACAGTTTCACAAGAATGCAAAATAGCCATATTAAACGTATTGCGTACGCAAAACCCAAAATCGCTTTCTATAATCATATTCTCAAAAAAAACTCTCCGACATAAGCGTAACCACAACACAACTTTGCGAGAAAGACCACTCCTCCCTTTAACAAAATAAGGGATATTTTTTTTTTCAGAAAAATTTCAATCTGATAACCAACTTATAAAACAATACGTACCTTACAAAATAACAACCGCTTTTATATCAATTTGCAGAAAATACAGTTTCGTAACTACATTAAAAGAGGAAACAAATCTACAATACCTAAGACACTCAAACATATACTTGAATATGAAACCATGGAAATACCAATCACAAACAATATCTAAAGCCCTGCCTAGGGTCAGCTGCCACTTGATAATTTCTGATAATGTTCTTGAGACAGAAAGATATGCAATGTCAAAATTTGACGATGAATCGAGTGTCCTATTCAGTATTATCCACAGTAGCTTAGTGGTAAACATGTTGGACACTGGCATAACATGTTAGACTTCCCAAGTTCAAGTCCCATACCCGCCACCTAACTCAAAGTAAGTAACCAGTTGTAACCTTTTGTGTTAATTGTTCTAGAGAGAGAAAGATATTCAATGCCAAAATTTTACGATTAATTGTCTTATTGAGGATCGACTACATTAGCACATTTGTTAGCAGATGGCCAAGCGGTGAACATGTTGGAGACTGGCGTAACATGTTAACATGAGTTTCCAAGTTCCACGTCCGCCACCTAACTCTAATAGGTAGCTAGTTGTCCCTGAGAGAGAAAGATATTCAACACCAAAACTACACAATACAACACAAACAGTGGTGGGATTCAGCCAGTTCACACCGGTTCTATAGCACCGTCTCATGTATTTTAATGAGATCAGCGAACTGGTTGGCTTTACTAAAAAAACATATAACAGAACCGGCCGAAAAATATGACTTTTGTAATGAAACCAGCTGACAAAAAATGTGAATCCCACCACTGGGCACGAGGCCTTTTGAAGATAATGTACAGTGGCACTTTGCAGATTGTGGGTCGGTCACCTCTTTTTGAAATGTAAAAAAATGCATTTTTCTGTATCCTGCTAGCTGTTACGATCTAACTTGGTAATCAGAGATTTTAGACCTCCCCCCTTCCAAAATTTTTTGGCTATGCCTCTGCCCCCCAGCTATGCCTATGCATAGCGCCACACAAAACAAGACCAACCTCTAACTCTTTCTCCCTTTGAGCGGCCACATCCTGTAGTTTATCCCATTTCTTCTCAAGTCCTGAAACTTCTGAGTAGAGAAACGTAGGACACTGCTCATCAGCGTGAAGTTCTTTCCCGAGATTAACGTCTTCGTTAACTTGCACTGAGATAGCTTCGAGTGCATTCATCATGTTCTGAAAAAAAATATCGAAATAGTTAAACCAGTAGCCAAAGATGTCTAAACGTGAAGTATAAAGTTTCGAGAGAACTGCGCTTTTTCCTTAATTGATTTGGATCCGTAGGTGTCCGTTGCCGCAAGGATGCTTGAACGAGATAGTATTAGAGCGATATATAACAATAACATAATCTGTTATCATGAAATTTGAATCAACACAGCGACACCAACAAACGAAACTAATGAATTTCTTAATTACTCCCAAGAGATTGAAGAAAACACATGGACTTCTCTTTGTGTATGATATACTTCAGTAATCGAGATTGATTTGCACAAAAGTAATATTCTTTCCAGAATACGTTCCTGGATTTTTGGATTTTTTGGAGCATCTTGTTGGTTTGAATATACTTACTATTTCATGGTAAAGGAATATGTTATTTTGATAAGATTTTGGTCACAATATTGGGTTCCAACTAGAGATCTATAACTGTTATAAAAAAATTATCAAACCCAAACTTGACAGATGCTGTACAAAATAAATTAACTACAATCTGAGTGGGGGTGTTGCACTAGGGCGAGGCTACTCAACTGGCGGAACGCGGTCCGAATCCGGACCTTTTGAGTATTTGATTCGAACCGCGTCTAATTCTTTATTTTGGATCATTAGCCTCACTTTTGAAGTTTCGTTTTATAAAAATGACTTTTATAGATTTAAATATATATGAAAAGAACTATAATACCATATGAAACAATCTTGATTACCGGTAGCTAATAATCATTAGTCGGCCGAGGAAGTGTGCGTTTAAAGATGCCGAAATATAATTTCTGGAAACACCGGAACCAAATAATTTTAAAGTTTTGTTTGCGGACCTTCGGTAAAAATAGTTGAGTATCCCTGGACTAGGGGGAATGCACTCACGAAGCCAACTTTCTGATATTTGTAATGGGTTGAGAGTTCCCTCAGCTTATGAAAACTAACCCCACATAAGGCATGCTAGTTTCTTCATGATAGTAAGTATCGCAGTCATCTTGTATGCCCCAACTACCAATCAATTGTGAGTTTAATAAGTACAAAATGCTCTTATCTTATGTGAAGAATGCATAAGAAAAAATTACCTTAGTGACACGGTACATCTTGAATCACAATTTATAAAAGATTCTATTTTACATTTTTCAAGCTGTTTCTATCACCCTATGACAAAAATAATATGTTGTTCTATTTCTACACCCTGCAAAGGGGACGGTTGAATAAATTAATTTGCCTGAATTTGAAAAACTATATCATTTCAATTTTGAAAAATAAACAAATCTAAAATTATTTCAAGTTTTCAACTTAATGATGCCTTTATATTTAAAGAAAAGAAGATGAAAAGAATAATAATACCTATATAAATCTATCTAAACAACAACAAATCCAAGAATCATATATTGCTATTTTACTATTTAAGTATGCAAGAGGAGAAAAAGGGTGTTAACAATTAGTTTAAAGCTTGCTCTAGCCTGAAATGCGTGTGTGCTCTAGTACTGAGTTTCCCAAACTTTTTGATCCACGGATCTCTGTTTGTGAATCTTATTAATGACAGACTCCCATCCTATGCCGTATAAATTTATGTGCCTTACCAACGAGAAAGGATAATGTTTCCTTTGACGGAATAAAACTCATGAAAGTCTGATTCAATACATCTAACGTTAAATACTTATAGTCTGAATCAATACATACTATCATAAGTAACGTTGAATACTAACAGGCTAACGGCAATTCGATAAGATTATGATCTATTTGTATATGTTTCCGACTCTTTCCATATTGTTGCGGCCCCCTGTGCGGTCACCACGGACCCCCAGGGGTCAACGGACCCCAGCTTGGGAAACCCTGCTCTAGTATACCGTATATGCTCGTTTTACCGCCCGATCTTGATTAAGGGCCCGTTTGAATAGCCGCCCGTGTGAACAGAACATAAAAATAAATAAAGGCCGGTGCTTGAATACCCGCCCGATGTAATAGCTGATTTTTCAGCGGTAGAGAACAATAGGAAATAAGAAGCGCTTTTGTCACAACGCTGTTGAATTTGAAGCGTCGGTAGATAACACTCACGCCTTAGGCGACCAAGCACATAACAGATAGCATAGATTACGTAACACCATGGTTCTCAAACGAGGCGTCGCGACGCCCAAGTGCGTCGTTTCAATATTGATAGGGTGTCGCAATACTTTTCTTCTTTTGCGGATTTGTACCTGAGGTGCGTAGAAAAAGTCAAAATTTTCATTATTCTCGTTTAAATCATACTTGAGAACTGGAAATAACAATATTTTAATTATTGTAACGATCGTAAATAACAAGCGCCCGTGCTCGAATAAGGGCCGGTTTGAATAAAGGCCCGGTTAGTGAGTTGGTTGAAAAAAATATGGGCTACAAAACGAGCAAATACGGTACGTTGGTATGTAGAATTCCCAATTTCAAAGTTTGGCAAAATGCATATCTATAAATTTTGTGTAGTATTGTATTACATGAACATAACATAGTTCATACACACATAAAACTAGCTTACACACACACTAGTATGCACATACACATGTATTTTTTAAACAAATTATCTCACACACACGTATATACTGTTATACACATACACACGAGTCAGTAAACAAATTAAATGAAATAGCTCACACATACCCACACATAAACTAAATAACACATACACTAATACACACATAAACCAGTTAAGCAAACTAGGCAATTAAGCAAAATTAGCTTACATACACACTGGTATGCACTAGCACATTTAAAAGTTTCCACATACACTGGTATTCCCGAAGTATGTGATCCAAGATGGTGAACACCGGAACGTAGTATGTGTACCAGTTAGGGTTAAGCCATAATTTCAGGTACAAATACTACGGGAGTCACTTGGCTAGTCCCCGAACACGTAAAAGAACTAAAATAAAGAAAATTGGAATAAAATTATGGCATAACCCTAACCTGGTGCACATACTACGTTCCGGTGTCCGCCATCTTGGTTCCCATACTTCGGGAGTCCCCATACACTAGCTACACATATAACATAATATACTTTATAAATAAATTATCCCATATACAATAATATACTGGAAAACACATATACATAACTCAGTAAACAAATTAAATAAAATAGCCCACACATACCCATAAACTGAATAACACATACACTTATATAAACATAACTAATTAATCAAACTCTCTTCACAAATATAACATAGAATATTCTGCAGTGAGCAAACCCCCATATCTCGTACACATAATACAAAAGTGTCAAACTCAATAGTTCACCTAGACACTCGTCATGATAACTCACACAGAACGTGTGAAAAGTTATTGGACAAAGTCCAGATCTGTTCTCAATGAGCTTGTTAATATTTCAAGTAGCGGAACATTGCGGAGTAATACAGACAGTTAAGTGGTGCTTCAGGGATAAGTAAAAGTGATTTATATTGGAGTGTATAAAAGTTAAGAAATTGTGGTTTGGTGTGATTGAACAATTTCAAAATATTGATGCCTGAATTTACAATAATCGAAAATATGATATTTTTTTTTTCAAAAAATCACGATTATTATCAATTACTTTATTGTCTATTATGCTGATTATGGAGTCAAAATAAACTTAGACTTATTATTGCTTTTTGATATTGGGTACCACAGCATTCAGTAAAAATTTGAAAATTTGAAAAAGCGTTCTAACGGCTTCAAATAAAACGTCTTACTACCTTACTGCCTAGAATACCAGAACTATTACCAGAACCAAAATAGTTAGATTAATAAGTCCATTAATAAGTAACAGATACCCAAATACCATAAGTATCAGAATTAGGATATTATGATTGGTATGTACCATTCACTGTACCAGTTGGGTTTACGAATGACTAAAACAATTACCAAGCGACCATTCAGAAATACCATTACTGGTATATAGTAATGCCATAATTAGTACCATACAATTATAATCAGTACCGGAATACCATACCTATCACCAGACTGTCATATCAGAAAATTTGAAAATCGGTTCATTAGTTTAAAAGAAAAGCAATTTTTCACAATACCAGTCAAAATATTCAACATGTCATGTCCACTTTGCGTCAAACAAACCAGAAAATAGCATAGGTACCAAACTAAGATTTAATGATTGGTATGACAGAATGGTATAATGATTGTTATGGATTTCAGAATACCATAACGTTTAATAATAATAAAACAGCATCATAATTAATGAGGATATTTACCTGGAAATGACTCAAAGTCTTTTCAGCATCTTCACAACTATCAACAGGTTTTGATTTCATTTCTTCATTGAAGTTATTGATTTCTTCAAGCTCTTGATCAATAGCAGAGACAGTTTCCTGAAACAGAATATGGTGAAGAATAGGATTTTTATATTCATTCCAGGAGGATAGAAAAGTTGATAAGACGGCTTAATTATGTGACAAAACACGGCCCTTTTAAAGGGGAAATAAATCCAAAGTAAAAACCGTAAAGAATCAAATTTCCAGCGCTAGGCCAACTTGATGTCGAATCAGGCATTCGTTGTGCATTATCTGCCACTCCACCAGACATTAAACAGCTAAACAGCCAATGAACAAAGGCAGCTACCACATTAATTGAAATTATTGAAGTAATCTCCTGATATTTTTTTCAATAAATGACCACCAGTGGTCTGGCACAGGGCTACTCAACTGGCGGACCACGTCCGAATCCGTACCTCTTAGTATTGGATTCGGACCGCACCTGATTCCTTATTTTAGATCATTAGCCCCACTTTTTAAATTTCCTTTTATAAAATGATTTTATAGTTTTGAATATAACACCATAATGAACAATCTTGATTCGCTATAACCGGCCGAAGAAGTGCGTGTTTAAGAATGCCGAAATATAATTTCTGGAAAGACCGGACCCAAATAATTTTGAAGTTTTGTATGCGAATCTTTGATAAAAATAGTTGAGTAGCCCTGGTCTAGCAAATGCACAGCTTGCATAAAGCTTTCTTCAGAGAAAACATAAAGTTAGTCCAACCTGTATCCTATCTTTATACTCCAAGCACATTTGAACGGATTCCACTCTTTTCTCAGTGATGGGGAGAGCGTTAATGACCGATTTACTACTCGCCGTGAGTCTCATGAGTGTCTCTTGGTGTTTCTCAATATCCTCTGGTCGAGAGTGCTTTGCAAGGTCAACAAGGGTTGCACTCAACCACTCGAGGGTGCTCAAATGCTCGTCTTTTGCTGATGAAATCGCCTTGAATTTTTCCGCTTGTGTCTGGAATATTAGTGTGTTAGAATGAGTTGATTACCATGATATATGTTTATAAGTCATAATTGGATAAAATCTCTTTTTATTAGGAAATAATAATCCAGGACACATTTATCCCAGACGAGAGGGAAGCTGATAAGACGGCTTAACCATATAGCGAACCACGGCCTCTTGTCCGGTTCCTAGTCCATGTCGAGTATGGGATTAGTTAGCCGATTACTTGTTTCAGATGCGTAGTTGTGTTTGCGGAGGAAGCGGTAACCGACCAGTAAATCCATACACCCAAGGTATTCAAAAGTACGATGGCAAGCGTAGCAAGCTCACACTTAGCACAAGAGTTACTAAAACAGCTTACAAGTCCATGCATCTGAAAACTGATTTTATACCCAACATGAACTGGTAACTGGACGAGAAACCATGGTTCGGCATATGATTGAGCCGTTTTATCAGGTTTCCTCTCCTGCGTAAATATGTAAATCCTATCCTAAAGAAGGACAGGATGGAAGCCCTGGGTATGGCAGATGAAAGATCATCGGTTCAAACCTACATCAGTACAATATAAAACTCACATTAAAATCATCTGAATCAGCTTCCACTGGTTTATGAACGGTTTCCATCACATTTTCCGACTGCTTCACCCAATCTTTCACTGTCGCCATTTTCTTGTCAAATTCCTGCCATTTTTCAGGCAGTTCTGTCAGTTTCCTGAACAAGAAGATTTTATACATAAGCATTGTGAAAAAGACTCAAAACCAGGGGTTCCCAAACCGCGGCCCGCGGGCCAAATCCGGCCCGCATAACGATTTAAAATGGCCCGCCGATCTTACGTGAAATACGAGTGTTGTGTTCAACAGATTATATTTCTACCTTTTTGCGATCTAGATAGCGCTAATTTATGTCATTATCAGATTTCAAGCACGTGTTTATCGTAACAATTCAATTATACCAGTATATAAAATATAGATACTGGTGATAGGATTACATAGGGCAATAATTTAGTTATCAGCCATATAGGAAAGCTTAAAGATGTCAGAAATCAAACGAAAACTAGATTCAGAAAACTAATGTTTCTTGGATAAATGGCAGTGTTCGTATTTCTCCATTAAAAAGTATCAAACTTTAGAGATTTGTCTTCTTTTTCAACGAACTATTCCAGTTCTAAAGGAATACAACAATAAGCGCCACTATGAGTCAAACAAACATGTTTCAAAAAATGTTAAATGAAAGTGAATCCACTTTTGGGCGCTAAATTCTTCCGGCCCGCGAACATCTTTCCGATTCTAATTTTGGCCCGCGGCCAATAAAGTTTGGGAACCCCTGCTCTAAACTAAGTAGGATTCTTAGACTACTGCTGTAGCAGATGCAGGATCCTATACACCGGAGGTTTTTAGCACTGGAGGCTTCTATGTTTATCATTTCAGTGGTATTTATAGTGTTATTTTATTTGGTAGATTTCAAATCCCATTATGTGCAAACAATTCATGCTCAACAATGTGAAAACACTGTGAAATAACCTCATCAAGCAATGAAACTAGGAAGAACAGGAGGTTTTCTTATTAAGGGAAAGCAAAATTAGTTTTGCAGCTAGCATTGTGGCCCCCCTCCACTGATCTGTGCCCCCTTGGTAGCCGACGAGCCCTTGGTTGGGAATCACTGAGATATAGGTTCATCCATCGCAATTGCTTAGTGCAGCAGTTCCCAAAGGGGACTAATGTGCCATGGCGATTGGCTAAATGAACGCCGAAAATTACCAGAATTGTGTTAAACATAACTAACATATGACTGAATATTTGAAAAGCTTAGAAAAAGTGTGAAAAGCACACATAAGAAATAGCGTCAGAGATTCATTGCAATCGATAAGGGTCGCAAAGTCATCAACACCTGTAGCAGGTCCAACAGATTTGGAACTGAGTGGTAATTTTCCTTTTGATTAAAAAACATTGAAGTTTCTATTTTTGCGAAAAGAACTTTTCGTTTTTCTTTAGTTTTTAATTTGCATGAGAAAGTTGAAGGGTTACCAAATTTTTGTGCATGAACGTTGGCCAGAAAAGAAAAAAGGTTGTCTAGCTGCTTTCCTCGCAGTGGTGACTCATGAATATAAAAATATGGGTACTCCCGCAGTATGTGTACCAAGTTAGGGTTAGGCCATGCTTTTATTCCGATTTTTCTTATTTTAGTTCTATTACGAGTTCGGGGACTGTCTGTAATAGTCAAAAGAATATATACTCTTGCCCATAGGCTTCAGTTCCTTACACAACTAACTTAATGTAAAGTAGGCAAACAAAATTAGTTACCTCCATATTGGTACACACACTTCTGGAGCGCCAAAGTATGCATATGAGGGAATTAAAATAACCACTGATACTGCTACTTACATAAACATTTCTTCCTCGGCTGTCACCACATCTTCATGTTCCTCTCTTAATTCAGTCAGTTTCTTTGTCCAGGTATGATCACCAGGTACGGATTCCCTCAGATTGTCACAAAGTGATTCCATTGTGTTCATAAGTTTGTCAAATTGCTTGAAAGACTCATCAAAATTTGCCTGAAATATAGAATATCATGTGTAAAAGGAGAGCAAGGTTGTTTAGATGACAGATGTATAAGATATTTAAATTTGTAGTCTCCCCTCCAGATTTGAAGCGAGAATAGCAAATGAGTTACATCATGAGTTTATCAAATTGATTGAAAGAATCGTCAAAATTTGCCTGAAATTTGAATATTAGCATGGGGGAAAGACAGTTGATAAGAAGGCTCAATCATGTTTAATAAAAATGCCTACAGCAGTAGTTGGACATGAGAATAAACCAGGAGTGGGCTACTTCTCTAATCGACGGGCCAGATGTGGAAAAATGATATCCTCGGCGGGCCGGATTATTACAAAAAATCGGCAACTTTCAGGAATGATGCGTCGGACCACATTACAGAGTATGGTTGGATACAGTCAGAGGACCGGTCAAAATCTCGTCCCCTGCCGTATGTTGCCCACCCCTGAAATAGACCCTCAAAAGTCTTCAGGGTAAAAAAACATTTCAAGCTACAAAAAATTGCTTTGATACAGAAAAATGCCTTTTTTCTACATTTTAAAAGGGGATTGTGACCAATGTTCCCTCTATTTTTTGTAGTATGTGTGCGCAGAAATTTTGGTGTGGGTGCACTTTTTTAGAAATGACAAATATTTGTGCAAAAACCAATGAAGAAATTTTGGCGTTCTAACTGGGTAATGGGTGGGCCAACAACAAACTTTCTTAACCTGCCAACCAAGAACATTGTTACATTACATCGAAATACGTCTGTGCGCAGTAAATCTATGCGTGTGCGCAGCCTCTGAAAGCTGTGTGCGAGCGCATACGCGCACACCTTAGAGGGAACACTGGTTGTGACCCCTACCACCCTGGCTATCTCCCTGTGTGAAATAAATTTAACAGGAATTGATTAAATCCTAACCTTATGTTCCACCAGTAATTCTTCATTTTCTTTAGTTTTCCTGCTAAGTTGATTCTCTTCATCATCAAGTTGCATATTGCAAGTTGCTATCAATGCACTGAATTCATCTTCTGCTTCCAAGAACCTAAAAAAGTAATATTTAATAAAGAGCGAATCCATGTATAATCAATCGTAAGTACAAAATACTTATCTTAAGCAGATTTATGTATAGAAGACTCATCTCTGAGCAATGTTACACACACTCACTCACTCAGAAGTAAAAAAAACCTCATCTCTGAGCAAAGTTACCTCACCCACACAGAAGTAAAAGACTCGCCTATAAGCGAATTCATTTTCATTCACTTAATATGGGAGGAGACTCGTCTCTTACCAAAGTAACATGCACTCACTCAGACTTATGAATAGGAAACTCATCAACAGGGTAGATAACACACACACACTCGAAAGTGAAAAAACATTCATATTTGAGCAAGGTCAAATGCGCACTCACTCAGAAGTAAAGAACACTCATCTTTGAGCAAAGTAACATGAAATCACACAGATGCATGTATGGGAGATTCGGTTCCATTACATTTGAACCCACGTACATTTGAACCCACGACGATTGCACCGGCATACTATTGCACCTATAGAAATTTTTGTTGTTTTACGGATATTTGAACCCATACTAACCCTAACCCATGGGTTTATCACCCGCATATAGATTGAACCCGCGAATATACACATGGGTTCAAATGTACGTGGGTTCAAATGTACGGTCACCGGGAGATTCATATCTGAGCAAGGTATCACACACTAAATCAGAAGTAAAAGAGACTCATCTCTGAGCAAAGTCACATGCGCACTCACTCAGAAGTTAAAACTCATCCTTGAGCGAGTACATGCATCACAAGCTTGAGAAAATTAGTAACCCTTGTCTTAATACAACCAAATACCCCAATGCCAACTTACTTAAGCTTCAATAATCTCTGTGTCGATCTTTTCAAGGCTGAAGAATATTCATGTTGCATTTGATTGGTCATTTCATTGACTTTTGACTTCTCAGATTCCGATATCTGCGACTCTTGCAACTTTTTACTGGCTTCCAAAAAGGCTGGTAAAAGGGACGGATCAACTTCGGCGAAAAATTCCTACACAAAAGAAAAGTGTTAAAATGGAAATTTAAGAAATCGAAAATTCAAGAAAGATCAGGTAACAAATATAAAAAAAGACATCTCATTACACAGTTGTTCCCAACCTTATTAAATACATTTATTCCCATTTTTTTGATTTCTCTATTCCTATCTGGAGATATGCCTAAAACCTTTTCGTTACTTTTTTAATTTATTTAATTTAAAGAATCATTAGCCTGCTAGCTAGTGCGACTTTCACTCAAGCTAACGGTACATAAGGTGCACTGCGAGTACGCATACACATATATTATCACAGATTCCTCCATCATGTCCATGTATCAAAAACAAATAACTGGCCAACTAATCCCATATCCAACATGGACTAGTAACCGGACGAGAGGTCGTGGATTGGCATATGATTTAGCCGTCTTATCTCTTCCCCCCCCTCCCCCCCAGGATAAATATGTAAATCCTGTTCTTTCCATTATTTCAGAGTGAAAACATAAAAATGACTCATAAATAACACACCTGGTGTTCTTTCATAAGCTTTCTAGGTGCTTCCTCGTCCAATGGTTTACTCAATATCTTTTCAGCATGCTGTATCCATCTTTGAATGGAACCAAGATGTTTTTTATATTCACGAGACGTTTCTGTTCCAGCCTTCAGTTTTGGTTTCCACTCATTGGCTTGAGAAACGCAGAGCTGAAGTTTAGCAGATATTTCAGTGACTTTGTCCTGTAATTGAGCCGTGTCCATGCCTGGGTGAAAAAAAGAGAAACAATGGCGTTACAAGTTTTCCTTTTTTTTGAAAAAGGGAACTTGAATATCTTCTTGTACAATCATGTTGTCAAGTATAGTGGCCTAATTTAGGGATATTTTACAGTTATCCCCCCACTAATATTTAAAAAAAGTGTGGGTTAGGGTTAGGAATACAGATCGCAATAAAAATATGTGTTACATATTCAGTAAAAAGAGTTTTGTGATCTTCTCCAGTTACCCCTTCCCCCACTCATATCACCCCGCAACATTTTAAAATACCAAATTAGTAATTGTCCAGTTGGATTAGGGTTAAGAATGCAGATTGCGCTGAAAATGTAAATTTCAAATCATTGGAAACTCTAACCATAACTGGTGATGACTAATTTGTTATTTTAAACAAGACGGGGTAACATTAGTTGGGGGTAACTGGAATAGGTCCCAAAACTCTTTCTACTAGATGGGTCACACATCATATTTTTTATCATAAGAAGGCAGGTCATGAGTTTACTAAATGTCTGCGTTATTATGATGTTCTTGTTGTTATTTTATATTTTGTTACATTACCTGGTAAAGCAAGACTCTTAGTTTTTTCCAGCGCTTGTCCCAGTTCAGCAAGTTTCTTCTGCTGTTCCTTCGTTTTGGCAAAGAATTGCTGAAAACAATGAAAACATTTTTAAGAGAGGAAAGGCAATTGGACTCATATATCGATACTACTTTCTTTCCAAAATAAAGTATCTTCCTACATGGTAGAGGGTGTTATACAGAGACTTATATACGACATAACAGACATAAAAAAGCGAAGTCGAAGATTTTCCTTATTTATCCTAGAGCAGAAGAATGAAGATAAAACGACTTGATCACATAACCAACTACGACCTCTTGTCTAGTTGTCTTTGATCGAGTTGTATGATTTGTGACTTTTATTTTAATGAAAGGGGTAATTGGGATTCTGGTAATTCGATACAGAGAACTGACTATATAAAAAATTTGGGAACAACTGCACTCAGCCTTGCTCCATGCAATAAATAAAACAATCTAACCTGATGTTTCTGGTACATGCTTTCCACATCTTTATCAGAATTTCCATATTCATTTAATATTTCTTGAGCTTCTATCAGCCACCCATCCAGGGTTGCCAGATTTTCTCCAATGTCTTGCAAAGGTTCCAACATCTTACTGCTGTTACCAATGTACTGGTTGACATCACCTCTAGCCTGGGAAACAAAATTAGACAAGGGGTTAACTTAGGAATTTCAAGGGGTTGTGAGGGTTAATGTGACTATTATCTACACCAAAGTTTTTTAAAGTTTTTTTCAATCAACCTAAATAAAAATGATTAAAAAAAAATTTTTGTTGAGTCTCATGGCCCAAGAATATGCTCAAATAGTAAACAATGTCCTTTCATGGCGGCAAAATTAAATTACTAATATAAAACTTAGCATTTATTTCCCCAAAAATCACTTGCTACGCTTTGCCATCAGTCTACTCATTCTTATTTTATGAATGGTGGATACATATGCGAATAATGCAAGAAAGATGTAACATGTTCAATGCCCGAAGTGAATTGAGAACCCCTTATTGCGATATTGTGTAGCAAGGCTTTCAAATCACTTGTCATTTTCACAATTCAAAGGTTATCAAAAACAGGGGTCTCGTGTAGTTTCGTACCTAAAGTACTTCTAGTGGGCATAGCATAATGATTTTTGCACATGTCAATTCTAAAAATTGTTTCGCTACGCCCATTAGAAGTACTTGAGGGCAGTGGTGGGATTCAGCCTGTTCGCACCGGTTCTATAGAAACGTCTCATAGAATTTTATGAGATCAGCGAACCGGTTAGCATTACTAAAAAAAAAAAACATGCAACAGAACCGGCCGAAAAGAAATAAGACTTTTGTGATGGAACCGGCTGACAAAAAATTTGAATCCAATCCCATTGACTTGAGGTACAAAACTACACTTGACCCCAAAACAGTTCATTCCAAATATCCCAATCCACAACATACCTTTAGCAGTCTATCTTTAATCTTAGTCATAGTGACCAACATTTCATTGACTTCTTCCTGTGGTGTGTCTTTGACTAATCCTTGTGCCAGTTTGCTTACTTGTTTATACTTCTCTTCTGCTTGATGGATCTCATCTCGAATATCCTGGAATGTATGAATATTTGTTTGTAAGTATTGTTGCTGAATAGTTGTCAATAATATCGGAAAATCAACAAGAAGGCTTATTCTTATTGATAAACAGTGCATGTCTTCTAGTAACCTGTCCAGATAGTGCAGCAGTCTTTACCAAAGTTCATTGGCCTAAATCCGATAATAAAAAAGGATATTCGCGGGCCAAAATAGGAGAGCGCCAGCAAGGGCTGACTGGTATGTATAATTAAGATATCGGTATAATTGAATTGTTAAGAAGATATACGCGCTTAAAATGTGATAATGACGTAACACTTGTCAATTAAATGTTGTCAAGATGTTTTTCGTACACGACCGACTATGTAAAGTGATGCTATATTTGGAAAGACCAGTTTGACATCGCCAACCCAATATACACCCAAAGCCAGGTGGCAGACATGGGGTTCGAACCCAAGATATTCAGAACAGAATAATCTCAACCTCAATATCTTGTAGATTCTCTTTGACAAGATGATATTCCATAGGAGTGGGTTGCGTGACAGTCGATTCCACATTATCCAACCATTTCTGTAAACCACTGATTCCAATGTGAAACTCCTCTCGCATTCTCGCAAGCTCCTCTTCTCTCATGTAGCCTTTGCAGACCTGAGATTTGAAAATGAAATTATTGTTTTTGATAATATTTTTAACAGAATTTGCTCAAGCAATGGCCATGTCACACACAGTCACTCAGAAGTAAAAATATTCATTCTCTCAGCAAAGTGAGGGGCATCCACTGAGATGAGCCTTTGCTGAGATTAAAAAGAAATTATCGTTTTTTGATAAAAGCTGACTTATTTGATAAAATTTGCTCAAAGTAATGTCAGACACACTCACTCAGGAAAAAGAAACTTATCTTTGAGAAACTTATAATTAAATTTCAAGAGGAATGGTAAAAATTGAAACTATCGTTGAAATTTAAATATTATTATTGCTTACTCGGCACAGATTAAAGATATCAGACTCATAATTTAGTATGCCTATAGTCTTTCTCAGGGTGAGCAATAATGCCTCAATCTCATTATTACCTCATAGACCTGTTTCCATCTTCCATTCAGCAGTAACAATTGTTGTTTGACATCTTTACTGACGTTTTCATCACAAGTTTCGATCAGAAAATTTCCACTTGCATTCATCGTTGCATGCGTCTGGACCCAGGATGGAAGGTCATGAAAGAAATCCTAGAAAATTTAGAAAAATATTTATATTAGTATTCATCATAAGGATTATTTGTACAAAGCAAAGCCTCTGCCACCAATGCAAAAATGCAAGATTTAATATAAAAAAATTGGGGCTCCCGAAGTATGCGAACCAAGATGGCGGACATCGGAATGTAATATGTGTACTAGGTTAGGGTTCGGCCATAATTTTAGGTATAAATACTACGGGAGGCTCTTGGCTAGTCTTCGAACTGATAATAGGACTAAAATAAGGAAAATTGGAAAAAAATTATCACCTAACCCTAACCTGTTACCCATGTTACGTTCCGATGTCCGCCATCTTGGTTCGCATACTTCGGGAGCACCAAAAAATTAGTAATTGTCCGATTTGGATTACGACAAGGTTGTAATTTGCCAATTCGAATTTTCAGAATAATCTGCATTCCAACACCCTAACCGGATAATTACTACTTTTCTTATTTCGGCATTGGTGGGAATAATACTTTTCAATCCACCATGTTGAAGGTGTAACATCAACAGAAATCTATTAAAAATTTCCATATATTTCCTGAGTTCTGGGAACATTTCGAAGCTCGGGTCACGATGGTCAAAAATCAACAGTATAGCAACTCTCGCAAGACTTGACTCGTACCCCCAAATAAACCCATATTTCATTAATTAATTTATAAAGAATTTGTATTGTCGGTGGTTTTTCATCATAGTCGGATAAACAAATATGAGGCAACTTGGCTCATTAACTCCTATTGGCATTTGGAGTTGTCCTAAATGAAAGGAATATTCGAATATTAAAGCTAATTTTCGAAAAATCCCAAATAATAGTCCCTTTTCGCCATTTTTTTTTTTTTTTTCGCCATCAGCAAGGCGCTTCGTTTTTTTTGGATTTATACGATTTCGCGGTGACCATTACCACCTTTTTCTTGCAAGGAATACGATACCCTACCCAAACCCAAAATAATATTTTCAAATGTATTCGAAAAAGTGAATTATGCAGTACTGGCCGTCCCTGTTAGTACCAATAAATAATTAACCCCTTACCTTCCCTTTCTTTCCTTTAGTCTTGATGATTTGTTCAGCCTGGTCCAACCAAGGTTGTAATCTGGCAACACATTCTTCATATTGTTGCCATCCTGCCCCCACTTCTTCCAGCATGCTCTCAACACTTTGAAGCTCGATGCTAACATTGGCAACCTGGCGATAATAAAAGTTTATAATTAAGAAAGGGATGAGATAAGATGTCCTGAAGGAAAAGAAGGTTTAATCGTACAGCAAACCTCTGCCTCTCATCCAGTTACCAGTCCATGTCGAGTATGGGATTAGTTAGTTAGTTAGCCAGGTATTTGGTTCAGATGCATGGACTTGATGGTGGAGAAAGCCGCAGCCAGTGGTTACGTGAATCACCCTACAATGGAGAAGAATCCAGCAATCTTCTTGCACATAACTATCCCCACAGGATAGTTGGGATAAGATTTTAATAATTTTTTTTCGTGAGAAAAAAGATGGTTTTGAGCTCTGGAGAACGTTCATCATTCAGTACAGAGTAATTAGAGCCGATATAGCAAGTGTGTTTCCAATGCTTAGCCTGATGTACCAATTGCTGAGCCAGTACTAGGAATGGTATTATTCACCATAGCCTTCTCACCTGAGCCTCTTTATCTTCAAGGAATTTCCTGACAAGATCCTTCTCTTCTGGTGGAATATCTGATGCCAGATATGCTTCCCCAGATCGTAACAACTTCTCACTGGCTGTTTTGAATTTTTGTATAAAATTGCCATTTCCAATTGTTTCCTGGAAAAAATAAAGAAGTATATTGACAATTTGATACGTTAGGGCAGTTTTTTCAGGCAGAATATTTCCCAGCTATGACATACCTTATAATTCTGCAATGGGATTTTTGAACAACGTGGACAGAATATATCCCAGCTTTAACATTCCTTATAATTCTGCAATAGCACTTATGAACAACGCAGACAGAATATTCCCCAGCATAAACATACCTTATTATTCTGCAATAGCATGTGTGAACAATACAGACAGAATATTTCCCAGCAGTAACATACCTTATTTGTAAACAATACAGACAGAATATTACCCAGCATTAACATACCTTATAATTCTGCAATAAGACATCCACAGATGGTTTTCTTCCATATTTCACAGTCCATTGCTTCAGCATTGTCTCCGCAGTGGCCAGGAATCCCAGGGTTTGTGACTTCGCTTCCATGAATTCAAGCTGAGCCATTCTAGAAGCGGATTCAGTGGTAATTCCTGAGAAAAGGGGGATGTTGAGTTAGTTTTTTATAAAGACAATCTAGCACCTCTGACTGAAATTTACAATAAATTCACGAGCAGTTTTTAACTGGCTAGCAAAACTTGTCGCTCTAGAAGTGTGTGTACCAATCTGGAGGTAACTAATTTTTTTTGTCTACTTTACATCATGTTGTGTAAAGGGACAGAAGCCTATGGACTGGGTGTATTTTCACTTGGCTAACACAGACAGTCCCCGAACTCGTAATAGCTAAGGAAAATCATGAAAAAAATTATGGCCTAACCCTAACCTGGTACACAGTGGCGTAGGAAACCCCTCGTGGTCACGGTTAGAATTTAGAAATTTAAGCCGCAAAACCAAGGGCTGCGTTACAAAACCAGTAATGCACATCTTATAACGTTGATGTTAGTTTTGTCAAATCGTTTTGTTACGTAACAATGCCAGGAAATCATCGATTTTCGGCGTCTTGTGGTTTGATTGCACCGGCAAAATTACGAAGGCTGTCAGAATGATGTCAAAAGCAAAACCTCTCAGTGGCGCACAGAAACGCAGAAAAAGGGCAGAAGAGGAAGCACATATGAAAAAAATTAAAGTAACCAAGATAAACGGCAAATTTTAGGTTACCATTGCCCTTGTTATGCATTTTGACAATATAAAAAAAAAAGTTCATTCGAGAGTTTTTAGGGTCATCAAAGGAATGGGAATTTTCGATTTCGAAACCACATCTCCTTCTTCGAAAATCCTGGCTGCGCCACTGTTTACGTACTTGAAAATCTCTGGCTCATATCGTCCAGTTGTTCTTTAGGAATCTGTTGCTGCCCGATCCTTGACTGTCGTGTACTTCTGCTTCTTTGAAACATTTGCTCCATTATTTTCTTGTTTTTGAAAACAGCCTGAAGTGAAGTAAAATTGTTATACAAATGGGGGTAAAAAAGGGGGGGCGTTTTATGAGGGGGCGTGAAGCTAATTAAAAATTATTTTTTTCAGATTTGATCTTGCCTGCTTTATTTCGAATATTTACATTTCTTCATTGTTTGAAGATTGCGATTCCATCCATGTATTTTCAATGTGTTATTAGAATAAAACATACTTTCGCATTACTATCTGTTGTTTGTAGCTTATCATTAGCTAGTTATTTTTGAAGTGAGGCGCGAGACTTGACAAATTCTAAAAGGGGGGACGGTTTGAAAAGTTTGAGACCAACAGTAATAAATCTAGTGTACCCACTGGGAGTACATGTACCCCAGTTCTAGATCAAACATATTCCGTCCATGTTGTTATTTTTACTCTCCTATCCTTATCCTCAGGTGTCTGAGTTTTCAATCAGTTGTTCAACCCCCTCCTGTCCATAAAAAAGCATACCCTATGTTCATCCATCTGTTTCTTGACGACTACTGCAATTTCTTCCTCATTTGCAGCGTCGTCATATTTTCTCGACAGAATTTCTTCTGCTTCATGCAACCAGGCTCCGACTTCACCTAGCTGGCCTGGGAGACGACTGTCGAGTTCACGATGCCATTTCTACAGAAAAAAAAAACAATTTGAATAAAGTAAGCATTTCATGAATGATGGTACAATGGTAATTCTCATTTTATTTATCAAGAAAGGAAGTGTCCATCCTTACAAAAGAATTTTTTTTTGTTGTCCCTGTAGTTTTTTTTCCTTACATGAGAAAGTTAACGAGTCAACCTTTTGTGCAACAAAACACACGGTGCTGTGGTGTTATGGTCTCTCCCAAACATCATCAAAACCAAAAAAATCTTTTTTACCTTTACTGATTTGTCAATCTTGTTCAGCAAATTATCCATTTGTTCTATCTGTTGCTCAGAAATTGAAGATGCCTGACCGTCCGCCCACTTGTCACGTAGTAATTGAGCCTGGATGAGGAAATAAGTTTGTTTTATAAATATATAAAGAAGGCATATGTTCATTGATTTGTTGAACCAAATTTCCAGAAGTCAAAATATTCTGGCTAAAATTTCTATGGATGGAATTTTTAATTTCCGTGAAATTCTCTGGCATGTGAATTGTGACAGAACATTCTTGATGGAAGAAGCAATCCTCTTCACATAATTATCAGCCACAGGATTTGAACCTGCGAACCCATACAGGATATCGAAGGAATGATAACGATAGTTTCAGATGCCACAGAAAACACAGTGAAAGCAAAATCTTATTCAAACCTGGTCATCGATTTCACCAAACTTTGCACGTAGTTCGAGTCGGTCGGGATAGTCTTGATGTCTGTATCGGAAACGTTTATGAACTTCCGCAAGTTTTTCCTCAGCCTCAGATAACCAGAACATAACTTCTTCATATTGAATTGTATTCTCATCAACCTAAATTAAAAAGTAATTCAGATTTATTGTTGGAAATTGTTGCATTTTACCCAGAATCGTTAAGTCGGATAAAATTTCCTCCTGACTCACACTCAGCCATCCCAGTCTGATATGCCCTATAGCACTGAGTAGGCAATGGAAGGAGGCCTATTTCTGAATTGTCCCAATCGAAATAGCAGACTTTCAATATTGAAAAGAAGACCAAATTCTGCCTATAATGGTGACAATAAATGTCCAAATTTGGGCTTCTGGGTCATTTTGCTGAGTGCTCACGACTTCAGCTGTAACTCGAAGAAAATTAGAAACTTTGGCGTGTGCAAATTTCTTTCATTTTTAATAAAAGGGTCTGGGGTGCATTTTGCATTGATCTTTCTTTGTTAAAAATGCTTAATCAACTCAAAGCTTCTTGAATTTCTATTGGAAATTTACTTTAGCTTATCAGTTATCACCATCAAAAGTTTAAAACTCCAGTATCAAAAAAATTCAAAATTCCTCAACTTACCTAATGAAACTTAATAATTAAACTTAATTGAATAAACAAGATCAGAAAATTAGTCAAGACAAAGACAGAACAACTCTGAACTAACTACATGCCTGCCCACAGGTTGGATCAATATTTGCATCCGTGACCCTTTCTAGAATTTGTGGAGTCTTTCACCCCACTTCACAAATAACTAGCTAACAATAAGCTACAAATAACAGATAGTAAGGCGAAAAATCACATTGAAAATACGAGAATGGAATCGCAATCTCTAAGCAGTAAAAAAATGAAATATCTGAAATAAAGCAGGCAAGATCGAATCGAACAAATATTTTTATTATCGATTAGCTTTACGCCCCCTCAAAAGATTGTCTACGCCCGCCCCTTTGTGAGCCCCCCCCCCTACTGTTTGAGAAACACTGGGTCAGGTTGAGATAAGTCAGAGGCAGCAACCTCAGTGAATACAGTAAAACCATCTACATGTGCAAATCATGTCAAAAAATGATACATATCTTACCTGAGGGGCGTCCACTTCGGTTTCTCCACTTAGAGTAGCATATTTGGTCACAAATTGAGCAACGTAAGTCATTATTGACTTCTCATCTGGTCTATCAACATCAACATCTGTAAAAATGAAATTTGGCTTACTACTACACAGGGATGGCCAATACCGAATAGTTCACTATTTCGAATACATTCGAAATTATTTTTTTCGAATATGAAATTTCGAATACTTCGCAAATAAAATCCACTAATTGAAGCTAATCTAAATGTATGTAGGAATTTCCATACAATAAGCAATGGAATAACTGCTATCTACAAGTTACAACCTATCTATATTACCAGGCATTTCATATTTGCAGATTATTGCAGTATATATTTTATATACCACGAGTCATGTTAACAGAATTAAATTAATACGACAATAGTGGTATCGATGATAGATTTGAATATTTGCGCAACACAAAATCACCCTAGTAAAACGCCCATACTTTTACATACCAACCATTATCCAAATTATTTGTCGAAAAGCGGGATAAAGTATGAGGTATTTTTCCGACTTGTGACAATTTTTTCTTGAGTACAAAAATACGAATCAAAAATTAATTATATTTGGGAACTTTACCACACATTTTGAGTCCGCAGATCGCCGTTGTATGTTTGAGTTTTGATTCTTATTTTCGTACTCACAAGTCGGAAAAAGAATTTATATTTTATCCCGCTCTTGGGAACTTATTTGGATAATGGTTGCCATTGTTTTGCATTTAAAAGTATGGACTTTTTACTAGGATGATTTTGTGCTGCGCAAAATATTCGAATCCATGACCGATACCACTATTTAAAGTGCCTTACCGTGTTAATTTAATTCTATTATCATAACTCAAATGTTGGTAAATTGGGCAGTTTACCACACATTTGAAGGCCACAGATCGCCGTTGCAGTTTAGAATTATTAGTTTTATTATTTTGTAAACACGAATCCGAAATTAATTATAATTGGGCAGTTTACCACATATTTCATGTCCACAAATACCCGTTGTATTTGGCATTAATACTTTCATTATTTTATCAATATGAAAATAGGAATCAATATTTATTAATATCGGTCAGTTTACCACACATTTTATGTCCACAGATTGTCGATACAACCATGAGTTACGTTGAACAGAATTAAATTAATACGGCATGACATTTTAAATGCCGGTACCAGTCATGGATTGGATTATTTTGCGCAACAAAAAATCACCCTGGTAAAGTATCGATACTTTTAACTATCGTTATCAGAATTATTTGCCAGAAATTATTTTCTAATAAATCGACTTGTTTTTCCAACTAATACGTCCACATGGCAAATAGGACGATGTCTATTTTTAGCACTCAAAAAAGGGGTTTTTCCATATAGGCCTCCAATAAGACGGGTAGAAAAAATCGCTAATAATTTTATATGTTTAGAACCAGATCATGTTAGTTTGGTAGAATCATACTCACTGAATTAACTATTTTTAACAATTAAGCTGTAAATTTAAGTTGTAAAGCGGCAATCATTTTGGACAACCTAATAACCGGAATGTTGAAATAATTTTGGAATGTGATAAGTGTACGTCCACGGGTTATTTCACAGCTGTTTTTTCCTGTCCCTGTCGTGTTTTGCTGAATCGGCAAAACGAAAGGGTCACAAATCACTTTATCTTGGTGGCCGTGTTTCTCTTTAAAGTAACGATAACCAGCCTGCGATTAAATATCATGATTGGCAGACCCTGAGACCCAAATATAAGGTTACACAAATCAGGCTTGAGAAGACTCATGCGAATAATAAGCTGGCCACATAGAAATAAAATAAACATACTTTCTCAATTTTTCGACGTAATGGAAATGAATTTGTAAATTAAAAGCCTCGTACACGAATGTCGGCAATGTCCACCAACGCAAACGTGCAAATGTGTCGCAACACTATGCGACGTACGGTCGCACAGAATATAAACAATCAAAGTGCCGATTCTATTTCATCGTCATTACGTGAGACAGCGTAAAAAGTCGTTTAAAGATTCCCGTAAAACGAAACACCACGTTTACGGCGAAAAGTGGCTACTATTCGGAATTATTCGAAAATCAGCCGAAAAGGTATTCGAATACTTTGATATTCGAATACATTCGAATATTCGATTCGTTTTGGACAACCCTGCTACTACAAAAGGTCAAAACAAAATAATTTATAAATTCAACTAAGATTTTCATTGGATAATGAATATTCCTATATTATATGGTCATACCAGTCCTATCAGTGGCAGTACATAGTTCACTATAATATAACTTACAAATCCGATCCTATTTTGGCTACAATAACCAAATCAGTTTGTTACAATATTTATCCCTCTTATGACCTTTCCTCACCCCCAGGATAAAAACAAAAAGCTGTCTTATCAACTTTCCATTCGTACATAAATATGAAAACCCTGTCTCAGATGACTATTTTCGGGGCTCCCGAAGTATGCGAACCAAGATGGCGGACATCGGAATGTAATATGTGTACTAGGTTAGGGTTAGGCCATAATTTTAGGTATAAATACTACGGGAGGCTCTTGGCTAGTCTTCGAACTGATAATAGGACTAAAATAAGGAAAATTGGAAAGAAATTATCGCCTAACCCTAACCTGTTACCCATGTTACGTTCTGATGTCCGCCATCTTGGTTCGCATACTTCGGGAGCACCCTATTTTCAATCCTATCAGTTTTCCTCTACCCATGATGCAAATAAAAACCCTTTTCTATTTCAGCTGTAAAAACCTTCCATTGGCTCAACAAGCAATCCTTATACCAGTGGTCACAGTATAATTGGAGGAAGAGCACATATCAGGCGCAAAACTGATATTTTTTTACTAGAAAGCTCCCTGTTCTTCTTAGTTTCATTGCTTGATAATGTTATTTCACAAGGTTTTTCACCTTGTTGAGCATGAATTGTTTGAACCTAATGGGATTTGGAATCTACCAATCTAAATAACACTATAAATAACCTTTGAATAATAAACAAGGGCGACCATGAGTGCCAAAAGCCTCCAGAACGAGTCACAAGATATACAAGGTTGGGAAACACTGCTTCATACCTTACTCTGGAATAAAACCACATTCTTACCTATTCCTTATAAATACCGTTTCCTATTTAATAACTATTTGCCTTTGGGCAATGTCTCCTCACATTAGACCAATTTCAGTTGACTTGAGATTTAATAATGTTTGGTTTCTGATAAAGTTTGTTTGTTTAAGAGATAGCAACGATACTTAAATGTGTTTGTTTTCACTTTTCATAGCTTTTCCAAGTAAAAGCTCAATTTTATAGCAGAATGAACAAAGAAATTGAAGATTTATTTTGCTGCCAGAAAACTCGAAAACAATGGAAAAATAGATATATTTGATGATATGAATTTTTAAATTTTGTAATTATTTAGTAAATTTTCATCTGAAATTTTAAAAATTGGGATAAAACAAACAGTAGCTTTGTGCTACAGCCAGAGGCATAGCTAGAAATACCCAAAGGCGGTTCTGACGTTTCTAATAGACTGAAAAAAACTAGTGACCCGGACGAAAAACATTGGTTTCAAGAGCATTGGTTTTGTATGGTACCGAATTTTTTTTCACACTTCAAGAGACGGGGTTCTGATCCTGCAAACCCCTCCCCTGGCTGCAGTATTCTCATGCAAAAAGCCTTAATCCAACCGAAGGTTTTGCAAGTTGAAGATCCTGAGTTCAAAACCCGGTGATGGTGAATTGAAAAAGTTAAGTTTTTCCGTATGCCAAATTTTTCAATTGTCCAGTTTACAGCGAAATTTTTAATTTTACCTTAGGCTGAATTTTTTGGAAATCACCCATTAATTTTATTTTCTAATTTCTTGGCGTTTCATGAGGCGAGATAAAAAGCGAGGTGTTTCATGGCAAAAAAGTTTGAGAAACACTGTTTTCAGTGAACGCACAAATAACACTTATAAACGAAATATAATACCTTCAGGCTCCAGTAACCTCGGAATCCCAAGATGTTTTTCAGCGACCTGGAACGCATGTTCTAAATTTTCTGTGTTTGTGTGTCGACCAAGTTGGTCTAAGTCGACGAGTTCGGGCTGAATTGTGTAAATCATCTTATTAAAAGCTCCCCCATCTCTCCAGCTCGGCCCGAAATCTTTTACTGCTATGTTGAAGCCTTCTGGATTGCTGTGGAAACAAATATAATTTATTTGTTTTGTGAGACTGAAGCAGGGGTCTCAAACACGATGCAGCATTATTGCATGTCGTCTTAAGTCTAGCACAGGGGTGTTAAACTTGGGGGTTTTCGAGGGCCGCATTGCATTTTGGGTATTGTGCAAAGGGCCGCAAATAGTTTTTGATATATTTTGACAATGTATACTTGAAGCATATTTTTAGATAGGTATAGTTTGTGACATATATTGTGATGCAATTAAACAGCCGAATGGAGTTTTGGTATCTTCTCGAATTTCAACTGCCATTTACATATTAATTTTTACATTTCAATATTATTGCAATTTACTGTAATTATTACAAAAAATCATAAATTTTTTTGTACAACTATCCAAAACATTTTTGAACAAAGTTTCGATAAGAAAAGAACATACACCAAAATACATACACTAAAAAATACTCAATCTAAATATATAAGCTTAAAATTTACAAAAATACTACAGAATAAACTTTTATTTTTATTTTATTACATATGTTCTGACGTTTGGCATATCTTTTGTACCACCAGCTTACTAATATCAGGCTGAAATGATTTTACAGTGCGAATTAAAAAGGTCACATGATCATCGGTTATTCTGGATCGTTGAGAATGTTTGATTCACTTCAGTAATACAAAAATATTACGTTTAGCATTGCATGTATAGATCAGTAAACAATCAAATGACTGACTTTTCGGACTAGACATTTCCCACCATTACGTGGCCCGCTTGAGTTATGATTGATATTGATTTTCAGTAACTAGGTAGCCTTATAATTATGGTAAAATTCAAACACATAAGAAAAAATTTGTTCAAAGTTGATCTTTAAAATTGACATATCGACTGCTGAGCTTATTGTGATAAGTGATAATGTCTATATTTATATTGTATTCTTTCATTGTACTGATGGAAATGTGACAAATTAAACATTGTGCTTGTAGAATTTTGAGAAATGTAGAAATATTGCAACTCCCATTTTTCCTCAAAAATTCCACCTTCTTCATGTACTTTGCGTTTTATTTAATCATTGAAAATTTTAATTTCCCGAAACTACTTCCAGCAAATTGTGGTTTTCTGTGTGAATATTCGATTTCACTTTAAAAGGTTTTAAGGTATTACATTTAGATAAAAAAAAACTCACAAAATATTACAAATATTGTTAAGCGTTCGAGGGCCGCATTGGAAGTGCTCTGGGGCGCGCATGTTCGACACCCCTGGTCTAGCAAACCTAGCATCGAGTTTCTCACCGCTACAAAACGGTGCCAAATATCCAGTACAATTAAATGAATATGTTTCATATCTCGTTTGGTGTAAGATTCAAGTGTAATTTCAACGAATACATTCAGAATTCTTTTGTTATTTTTTGTGCATCAATTATTTATCAAATAGTTGGTTTGTGGCCCACGTCATCAATAAATTTCAAAAAGTGGCCCATGACATATTTTGAGTTGGAGACCCCTAGGGTGGGGCATATGCATATACATAAGGGCCACTCACTACGGATGTTTGATTATTGCTTTTAAATAATGACTCACAACCTTACCTGACCCTTCTCTAAATAAACCAGTCTGAGAGGTTCAAATTTTTGCATGAAAGTTTCACAGAGTTTTAAATGTAATGTATGATTTTTACACCACTCAATTTTTTGTTCTGCATTTTTTGTCATTTGAGGCTAGTATATGTATTATAAGGATATGCACGAATAAAAAACGGCACAAAGGCATAAAAAGTATCCCCTAATGTCCATCCCCTTCTACATGTTCTTCATAATTTCAATTTTGTTATGAAGTCAGTTCTCAATATATCTTATACAGGTCCGTTTTATTTTAATCAGTGTTTATTAATTTTTTACTTTATTTAATACACTATTTTATTTATTAGTTGTACAAAGCACATTAAATATATTAAAAGACTCTATGAATGTCCTGAATATTTAATCAGTTTCAGCACTCAAATTGTCAATTGTATTTTCAACCACTTCACAAATCAATATACCTTTCATATTCATGGGCGTAGCAACTCATGAAAAGGGGCGTGCAAATATGAAACAATAAACGCTGCCACCACAAATGTTAGAGTATTACATTTCAGTAGATATTAAAGCGAAATTGATACTCAATGGCAATGGCTGTCCGAGCCTGCCAAGTGCCACCACAATTCCAAAGGCTTGCCCTAATCTCTCTATGGGAGACTGTAAATATTAGTGTTGTTCTGTTCCTAGTGTCTTGGTCTGGTGTTCTTAGTGTCTATCTACGGTGCTCAGCACAAGTTGACAGCCCTTTTGTATAACTAGTGAATGGGATTAATAGCTTGTGCAGGGGGAGCAACCCTTATTAATGCAGAAGGGCCAAATACAAATAACTGAGTGAAACCACAGGTCGCAATTTTATTTTATTTAGGTTTTCTAGTAGTTCCCAACACAAAAAAAACGAATGGCTTATTATCTTTTCACATACCTTATTATTATTATTACAGCTAAGGTCAATAAAAAAGCAGGAGCCAAGAAGTGACTGGAAGCATCTGGCGCACATCAACAGCTTAGACCTAAAAAAATTATGGCCTAACCCTAACCTGGTACACATACTACGTTCCGGTGTCCGCCATCTTGGTTCACATACTACCCACTTTTATGGGTGAGTAATAAGCAAAAAGAAATAGCAGTTAGAAATCCCATACCTATGTATCAGTACATGCAAAATAATCCAATTAATAGATGGCGAACCGCTGACAAGCAAGTCACAAATTTTCCACCACGGCCTTGGCATCCAGTCAAGTCACAAATTAATGCAAAAACATACTTTTCATTGGACCTTTTCAGGGCAAATTGGGATTTTTTTCCATATACATTTTCCATGCAGCTCGCCAGAGTTTTTATGCGGCTCTTCTCGCTGGCAATAATTATATATTATCCAAAGAGAACTAAGAGAAACTGTAGCGTAACAGTTTTTTTCCAATTCATTAAGCGATTGAAGAATATATACTTTGCAATATTGTTATCATACGTTTGTGTAAAGTTCTTTTCAGTTCACAGTATTCTTATTTTATTAATTTCAAAAATTATGTGGCTCTCACATATTTCTGACTTGCTGCATGCGGCTCTTATACTAAAACATTTTGCCCACCCCTGATCTATATAATATAAGACCACACTCTTATCCTAACAAGACAGATTCAGAATGGTTTGATTTGAATTATATCATTGTCTAACTCATTATGGCAATCATGAGTAATGCATAATGTGCACTGGAGGAAATATGACTAATCATTATTTGTTGGAGGTGTGTTATGACAAGTGAAATGAGGTGTGTGAAGCGTCATTGAAACAAATAATAACTTCAGACACCACAACCGCTAGATTAATATGTTTGAATTGGTATATATATCAATTTGTGATCCAATAAGAATGGCTGTCCGAGCCTGTCGAGCATCATTAAAGGCGAATCTTTGCCGCCATTGAAGTTGCCTTAAAAAATTGTAGAATACAAAATCCTTGCCATGCGGGATTACGGCAGTATGGTTGGTCCAAGCACTGCGGTGTAACCCAGACCTAGATCCTTGCTGCCATTGAAATTGCACAATAAAAATATCACTGCGGAGATATACAATGGCAAATTAAATGGTAGAAGCCCACTATGATGCTTGGCGCATAATGACAGCCTTTTTCCATTATTAGCATGTTTGTTTCAATACAATCAGATCTGATATATATGAAAATCCTATCTTTACATATAGTCAAAGACTGATTTAAAATGCGGTAGCTTAATTTAGAATATTTGGCATTGTACATACTAGTGATTGTTATATTATTTATACATGCTCGGAACTCAGCATAGACTTGGCCAGGGCTGAGGTCAAAGTCTGGAGCCATAGCTCAGTGTTCCCCAACCTTCAATGGCTCATTGCCTCATTACGAGCGCTTGTAGCCCCATACTGAAGACTTTTTAGCAGTCGTGGCCTCTCTGTTTATCATTCCAGTGGTATTCATGGTGTTACTTTGATTGGTAGATTCCAAACCCCATTTTGCAAACACTTCATGCTCAACAACTTAAAAAACACCCTGTGAAATATCCTTATCAAAAAATGAAGCTTTTCTTGTAAAATTAAAAGTAAAATTTTTATTTTGCCAAGCATTGTGACCCCCTCCAACTGTGGTCACACTCAAAAACTTCAATTGGTATGAAGTTGAAGCCCAGCTCCAGCGTAAAAAATGAAGTTCCAGAGCTGGGCCCAGAGATAAGATCGGGCCCAAAAATTCCAAGCCGGCCCGACTCAGGCCCGTGGGTATTGAACCCGACCCAGCCCGACTAATTAACTGGATTTGCAGGTCCGAGCCCGAAATTTCATATTTTATTTAGGAGTTCATTGAATTGTCATTGCAAGAGTTTAGTAAAGTATGTGTCGTGTTGATGAGGCAACTTCTGTTTTTTCGCAGACCACGGTCTCTCGTGGCTTAAACGCCTCATTTAACAAAAAAAGGTCTTTTTCTGTCTGTCTGTTAGACACGAATGATATCTCACAAAATCGAGGTGGAATATGCTCCAGATTTTGCATGTGCATTCATCTTATCTCGGCCCAGAAGCCTATAGATTTTGGATAAATTATGTCGTATAATTAGCGAGTTATTAATTAATTAGTGATGGGGCACGTGGTGTTTGTTTGGTGGGACTAAAGCAGGGGTCTCCAACACGCTGCAGCATTTTTGCATGCTGTCTCAAGTCTAGCAAAACTAGCATCGAGTCTCTCACTGCAACAAAATGGTGCCAAATATCCAGCACAATTAAATGAATATGTTTCATGTCTCGTTTGGTGTAAGATTCAAGTGTAATTTCAACGAATACATTCAGAATTCTTTTGTTATTTTTTGTGCAGCAAATTTGTACCAAAATTGTGATTTGTGGCCCGCGTCATCAATATATATTTCAAAAAGTGGCCCATGACATATTTTGAGTTGGAGACCGCTGGTAGGGTATGTACATAAGGGCCACACACTGTGGCTTTTTGATTCTTGTCTTCAAAAATTGACTCGCAACCCTTTTCTAAATAAACCATTGAAGTTTTTGCATGAAAGTTTTAAATGTGATGTATGAACTTTACACCACTCAATTTTTTGTTCTGTATTTCTGTCAGTTGGGGCTAGTATATGTATTATAACAGGGGCCAGAAATTTTGCCCATCTAGACTGGCGGGCCATGTACGTGTGTCGTAACAGTTACATTTTAGTAACATTATTTACAGTGTTATAAAAGCAAAAGTGGAAAACAATAAGCCTCGTGCCAAAACTAAATTTAATCGCAATTTCAACAAATTTCTCGAGTATTTTTTAGATAAAACATCAAAATTTGGTTTCAGTTCAGTTATGGCAGCATCAGGCAGGTCAAATTGAATTACCCCGCGGGCCGGATTTGGCCCGTGGGAGATAGTTTGCCCATGTCAGTATTATAAGGATACGCTCAAATAATAAACAGCACACCAACATAAAAATATTTGAGTATGCTCTAATGCCCATCCCCTTCTACATGTTCTCTGTCGAATAAGACCCAATTTAATATGCAGGGTTTCCATAAAGTCCCTTTATAATTTCAATTTTGTTATGGAGTCAGTTCTCAATATATCTTATCGAGGTCCGTTTTATTTTGATTAGCGTTTATTAAAGTTTTTTTTACTTCATTTAATACACTGTCATACGCCCATCATTAGTTGCATCAGAGCACAATAAATATACTGAAGGACTCTATAAATGGCATGTATTTTTAATCAGTTTTAGCACTCAAATTGTGAATTGTATTTTCAACCACTTAAAAAGTCAACATACCTTTCATATTCATGGGCGTAGCAAAGCATGAAAAGGGGCGTGCAAATATAAAACAATAAATGCTGCCACCACAAATGTTAGAGTATCACATTTCAGTAGATATTAAAGCGAAGTTGATACTCAATGGCAATGGCTGTCCGAGCCTGCCAAGTGCCACCACAATTCCAAAGGCTTGCCCTAATCTCTCTATGGGAGACTGTAAATATATGTGTTAGTTTGATGTTCTTAATGTCTATGTATGGCACTTGGCACAAGTTGACAGCCCCTTTTGTTATTACTCATCGATCTTAAGATCGGTAAGTATGTCGATAGGTATTTGTCTGTATGTCTGTTAGATGAACGCGATATCTCCCGAAGGAGAGGTTGAATCTGCTCCAAATTTTGCATGTGCATTCATCACATCTCGGACCAGAAGCTTATTGATTTTGGATGAATTTTTTCGTATAATTAGCGAGTTATCAATTAATTAGAGATGGGACACGCGGTGTCACTATAGAGTCATGAATGGAAACTGCAGTTTCGATCGATAAGTCTTCGGTCTCTGACCGATATTCTCGTTTGTAGGTTACTAATGTTCAAATCATACGCCCGACACGTCATCCAGGGTAGAATACAGTAGAATACTAATGAATGAAACCCACCGCAGGAAAAGACTATTTCTCGAGTCATATCACATTAACAAAGAGAAGAACTCCATGAATGGATACCTTGTTCCCGCCTGTATATAAGTCATTGTTTAGAATTAGATAATCTCCATATGTGTTTGAACTTGCGCTAATTCACATGGATCTATATCATATTTTACGATTTTATGAAGAAGCCTCACAATCACTAAGCAAAGTATGAGTAAATAAAATTGACGGTAGCCTATATATGAAGCTCGACATAAAATTGGTAGCCCTTATAAGTAAGTAGTGGAAGTTTTTGAATCAAACAATTTTTTTTGGTAATCAATTTTTTATTATTACTTTATTACTTATTAATTCACACATTATAAACTGTACAAAAGCGTTAGGCATTTGGCACAGTATTGACAGTACTGTAGTATTTGGACTTTTGACCAAATAAAAATTATTTTGAACAGACTTTTTATTGGGCCTTTTTATAGGCAAATTGGGATTTTTTTCCATATAAATTTTCCATGCAGCTTGCCGGAGTTTTTATTCGGCTCTTCTCGCTGGCAATAATTATATATCATCCAAATTTAACTCAGAGAAACTGTAGTGTAACAGTTTCATTTTTAATTCATTTAAAGCTATTGAAGAATATATACTTTGCAATATTGTTATTATACGTTAATGTTAAGTTCTTTTCAATTCACGGTATTCTAATACTATTAATTTCAAAAATTATGTGGCTCTCACATATTTCTGACATTTTGCCCACCCCTGATTAGAGCTCGACCGATATATCGGCCAACCGATATATCGGGCCGATATTGCGTGTTTGCCGATATATCATATCGGCCCAACCGGCCGATATATCTGGCCGATATATATCAGTGTTAGTCGCTTTTCCACGTTCTAATAAATGAGTATTTTTCCCCCCGGGAAATATCTGCGGCCGAGCGTTTTCTTTTTTTCGCTTCTCTCATTTTCTTTCAGTGAACAGAGTTCTCTTCCATATTTCTCTCTCTTTTATCTCTTCGTGCGGCGCAAAATCCTCGCCTTCGAATATCTTGCGTCCCCACTAGGCTTGCACGTAATCGACAAAAAACAATTCTGTAATTACGGCAAAATTGATTACGTAATGACCCCGTAATTGCGATATTTTTTCACACATTTAAACCTATCATAAAAACCATTTGAATCCACTTCTTTTCCGAACGGGACATCGTAATTGGTTTTCATATTACCGACAGTACTACACGCCGGCGACAGATGTTAAAGACAAATACCAAGGAGTGAATTCAAATTAAATTTATTCTGATTTTTATCTTTTGTGTTGGCTGTGATTTTCCTTTATCAACTTCGCAAATTAACCGTCCCAATTTTATGCGATCGATTTTATCATTACCGACACTGGTATACGGATATTTATGAAACGATAGTTGCCTTTTTTAAAATCGACTTTCACATTGAATAAAAATTTCGGGTTTCTAAGTTATTAATCAACGACAAGCGTATTCTCTCGTTTGATTATATCTGCGCTTGCCTCGCGACGAAGACTTGTTATTGCTCCGTTTTTACATTATCCGACTTTGCTACCTAGTTAGCATTTTATAATAATTATTGATGCTGAATTATTGACGATATTGCGATTACCAAGCTTCATTTTATATCAAATCATTTCGCGGCCTAAATGTTATACCGTTATTTGCGATAAATTTAGATCAAGTATTAATTATTTAGCCGGCGATAAATTCTTACCCGTAACTCGTTGTAAATTAATGCTAATAAATTCTATTTTGTTTTTTAATGCGCTGTTATTTGTATTAATAAAAGTGATTGAGTCGGAAAAGAAAGTAGCCTAGCCTTCTCTTCTTTTGAGCGCTGATAGCGGCGGTAAAATTCGTTTCATGTCTGTTTCACGGAGAAAAAGAAAAATACGCTTTCCGGAATTACAATCAACTATCACACATTCTTATTTATCATCATCAGCGCCGAATAGAAAAGATACCAAATCTGGAAGACAAAAAACGGACTGTCGGTGTTAATTGCGTTACGGTGATAACGCTTATTATAATATCGTTTTAACCGTGAAACCAAACGCTCAAACGGGGTGGCAACGCGTCATGCCGGCTCAAAACGGCTGCGAATACCGGAACTCTAACTTCTTCTACTTGTTAAACTTTAATTTTTTACAATCGACGGAATTGACTGCTTGGAAGGAGCACGTTTCAAACGCGAAAGCGCTCGACCAATAATTACGGCTTTACGTAATTTGTAACTTCCCTTCCGTAACTCGAAAAAAATCCGTAAATCCTGACTGAAACTGAATGTTTCTTTCTATTTGTATTTACTGCGGGTTCAGGTTGAAGATATCGGTATGTCGATATCGGTTATCGGTCACTAGTTGGCCGATATATCGGTATCGGTGCCAAAAAGTGATATCGGTCGAGCTCTACCCCTGATCTATATAATATAAGACCACACTTAACAACACTTAACAAGAAACATCTAGAATGGCTTGATTTGAATTATATCAGTGTCTAACATATTATGCTATCTCGAGTAATGCATAGCGTGGGCTTGTGGAGATAAATCAATGACTGAACGGCCGATTATCTCTTCACATACCTTTGTGGGAAGCGTGTTATGACAGGTGAAATGAGGCGTGTACAGCGTTCATAAAACAAACCATAACTTTTGACACCACAAACGCTAGATGATTACGTTTGAATGGGTATATATATATCGGCTACGGAAAGTTCCGCTCGAGTGCAGATAACAATATACCTAATATACCCATGGGCGTAGCAATTCATGAAATGGGGGCATGCGAATAACTTTTGACACCACAAATGCTAGATTAGTATGTTTGAATTGGTATATATATCAATATGATATCTGATACAGATGGCTGTCCGAGCCTATCGAGCATCACTATAAAATTAAAGGCAAATCCTTGCCGCCATTGAAATTGCCACTAAATATCGTACAATGAAAAATCCACGCTCGCGCGGGATTAGTGCAAATGAGATAGTCGGTCCACGAAGGACCAAAGAGCACTGCGGTCTCTACTAAGACCCTTGCCACCATCGAAGTTGTCACTATTATACGATAAAAATATCGCTGCAGAGATATCGGCAAATGTAATGGGCCCACTATGATGCTTGGTGCATATTGACAGCCTTTTTTCCATTAGCATTTTTGGAACAATCAGATAAACATGTAAATCCCAACCTTATATACTGGTAGTAAAGACAAAGGTAGAATTTAGGCCTTTTTATCCCAATAAAAAAACTTATAGAAAATACCTAAAAAAAGATTTTAGACATCCCCGATAGGGCAATGGTTAACCAAGAGAGAATTCCCCCATAACTAAGGAACTGTTGTTCTTAGGGAGCAATTTTGCTTTGTATTTGATGTAATATTAATAATATACCGTAATTCATTTCTTCATTATTATTATAATTCATATTAATGCACATATAATAAACTAATAAAACTGTACAAAAGCAGAAGTGTTGTTTGGGTACTCCCGTAGTATGTGTACCAGGTTGGGGTTAGGCCATAATTTTATTCCGATTTTCCTTATTTTATTTCTATTACGAGTTTGAGGAATGTCTGTGTTAGTCAAGTGAATATCTCCCTACCAATAGGTTTCAGTCCTTTTACACAACTTGATGTACAATGGGTGAACAAAATTAGTTAGCTCTATACCAGGGGTCACCAAACTTTTTTGACCATGGGCCGGGTATGACTCAAATTGTGTTGAAACGGGCCGGATGAATATTTTTGTCAATGCAATACAATAAATTCACAAATGTTGGGAATATCGCAGAATATAGAACGAGAACATCCTAGGAAAAAAATTAACAAGATTTCTATATCTAGACAATTATCCTGAGATTAGCTGTTATCAAAACGTTGCTGTCATGAATTAGAAATGTTACAAAATCCTCGGCAAAAAATGTACGCATCACGTCTGCTCGTAAATATATACTACTACGGTCTGCTAAGTACCGTTATGCCGAGTTGAAATACCTCTCATAAAAACGACTATCTGCTGTAGCTTGGAATTCTATAAAATTTTGACATAATTTAGATAAAATAAACAACTATTATCTGGTATTTGATTTTTCTCATTAGCGCATAAATTTCCCAACATTCGACGCTTTTAAAAATTACGCTCCAGTTATACGTAGTGCAAATTAATGATATTGTCTATGGACACCAATAAAATGTATGTGGACGTGTGTATTTCTTTCCTAACTTGATACAATTTTTATGAAGTTCGTACAATCAGCACATCGTTAATTATTACCCACAATGAACCACTGTCAAACTATCATGCACAACTCCAGCGTTTATTTGCGACGATCTTTCGGCATTCCGTTGCCAGAATAAAAGTCTGAAATAGTCTCAATATACCATAGATGTGACGCACATCGAAAGATTAGTGATTGATATGTGTTATTTTTCCATATTTAGTTCAGTTCTTATCAAAAAAGTAATACAATCATTATGGAAAAAATTGGCCTGTCGGGCGGTACTAAAATTCCGATATCTCCGTTATTTCTTGACCGTTTATTATAAACTTGGTATTGTTTTCTATTTTTACTCAGATCTTTCCACTGGAGCAGTTTTTATTTAAATCGGATGGACTTCAATTTTTTTGTGATATACCTACATGAATATCTGCATTAAAGCAGTACAAAAGTTAGTGTGGCTTTTGAAATTGGAGCAGTACGCGAGGGATTACAGTACTGCACAAAATGCACATTCGACGTTTATTTTAGCACAAAAAACAAACAGTTTCGTCGAAAGCACGCGCCACGAGTGTACAAGTGTTTCGCAGAAAACGTTACGTACTGGTAGCCTTCAAAATCACAAAAACGAAGTTTTGTTTACAACCACGACTGAAAATCTGTCAGGGTGACAAAAGTGTCTGAGCGGACGCGGAAAGGCCTATTATTACGTCACTTTTTTGCATCTTGCCGATTGGCCAATGTTACGAAATAAACAAAGACGACGATGCTCGTGAAAATCTCCCTTGGAAAAAAATTTAGCCATTTTTGTGTGTTACTGCGGACCGGATAAAATGACGCCACGGGCCGGATAAAATGACGTCGCGGGCCGGATCCGGCCTGCGGGCCGTAGTTTGGTGACCCCTGCTCTATACTAACCGCTAGTCGGTTACGGCTTCTTCCACCATCAAATGCATGCTTCCAAAAACAAATAACTCGCTAATCCCACACCCGACATGGAATGGTAACCAGATGAGAGGCAGTGGTTCCCCATATGGTTAAACTGTCTTGTCGGCTTTCTTCTCCCCCGGGATAAATATGTAATCTCCATATTGGTACACATACTTTTGGAGTGCCGCTGCTTATGCATAACACTGGATGGGAATCCATTGAAGATTAGAAAAAAAAAAATTTTTATGCATGAATTTCTGTGACAGACATGACACCATTAATAATATAGTCAATATTTTATATAAATATTATTTCAAAACATATAGCGAATAGTGACCTATTTGATTTTAGTTATCCCTGATAAAACAAGGAGGTCATGACCTCAGTAGTCATAGCAATTAGCAACACCTGAATAACATGAAAGAGTGGCACATGCTAGGTCAGCAGTGGCCAACCCGCGGCTCGCGAACGGCATGCGACTATTGAACTGGTTTCGTGCGGATCTTTTTGCCTTGGTTATTTTACCGAAAAAATAAGTTGCAATCTACAATTTACGATTAAACATAATATGATTCCTCGTGCATTCTTCTTTTACGTCAAAGATATAGGCCTTCATTAACTTTACCATGCATTTGTTGATTATTACATCACAATTAGATTCATTGTTGTGAGACGCGCTGTCGTAACAATTAAATTAACAAAGCAAGACATTTTAAATATGCCCGTATCGATCACGAATTAATCACTTTGCACAACAGAAAAATATATATTCGTTGTTATATTATTCGTTGTAAAAGTCGGCTCTTTTAACAGGTGGAGTAATCGCGCGGTTTTTCTAATTTACTGGTAAACTTTATATGTATATTCATTGTATGAAATTAAGTTGTACTTTGCAGAATTTTCTAACGGTGATAACGAGTTGGCAAGATTGCAAAAATACGTATTGAAATTAAATACATCAGGCAGTTTATCTCGTACATTTAGGCCACAGATCGCCGTGGACCAAATAGTGATGTTTTTATTTTGACGTAAGAAGAAGCAACCGCGAGTTACGTTGGACACATTAAACTAATATATAAAGATATTTTAGAATCTCGTAGTTGTCATGGATTGAATAATTTACGTGACAGGATGATCATTATACGCTGAAAAGACGTCTCTTTTAACGAGCCGGAATCGCCGTGGATGTTACAGGCGGCAATGGGGATTCCCGATTTTGAAAATCCTGGCTGCGCGCCTGGCAGTGGTGGTCATCTATCCTCTAACTTACTACTAATTTCAGACTTAACAATATGCTAAACATAATAACCACAAACTATCAATTACTTTGTACACATATACTGTTGGTTTGTGGCTTTACTCTGATATTTCTATTGAAGCTTATTTCCTATTTTACTGGGTTTTAATAAACTAAAACAAAAATGTGTTATTTTCGATTATAGAATGTATTCGGAATTCCAGATTCGAAAACATTATTTTAGAATGTATTCGGAATTGTTTAGTATTCGGAAATGGGGAAATGGCCATCCCTGATCATGACCAACCAGCTGTGAAAATGAAGTTGTCATTTGCTCTGTACTTAAGAGCGCATTCATGTTGGTATGTCTTGGGGATTACTTCGATAATGTTTGTGTACATATTTACTACAATACGTTTATATTGAGTTAACACCGAGATCCAATCTTGTAATAAAGTGCATGTATTTTATTTATTTATCATTTAAATTGCATATTGGTTTTGCATATGACTAAAATAAATATCTTAATCAAACTGCTATATTAACTATATTATGACATAGGATACATTGTTGTATCCACCCTTGGATGTACAGGACTTGGTAATAATAACAACTCATATAGGATATAAAAATTGTTCATATCTAATGAAAATCCCAGTAGCGACCATCTAGATCAGAGGTTGGCAAGGTTTTTGTACCAAGGGCCATGTAAGTGTGACGTAAAAAGTTACATTTTATGAACAATATTTACAGTGTTAAAAAGTAAATGCAGAAAACAATAAGCCTCGTGCTGCAGGTCCTGTCAGATCTAGATAATGTAAATTTGTACTATACTGGTGATTTAGTTGTTAAATTAGTATATCACTATACTGAGTAATGCATCGTGTGCACTGGTGTAGATAAATCATTGACTCAATGACTCAACATTCCTTTCATACCTTTGTTGGAGGTGTGTTATGACAGGTGAAATGAGGCGTGCACAGCATCACTTTTGACACCACAAACGCTAGATTATTATATGTGAATAGGTATATATATAAATTTGATATTTGATACCAACGGCTGTCCGGGCCGTCAAGCACCACCATTGGAACAAAGGTAATCCTTACTGCCATTGAAATTGCCACAAAAAAATTATAAAATACAAAACCCGGAAAAAAAATACAATATAGAAAACCCAAAAAAAGTTACTACTACTACTACCTTGCTTGCATTGAAAAAATTAAAAATGGCAATTGAAATGGTACACAAGCTCAGGGTGCTTGGCACATAAAGACAGCCCCCTTTCATAAATCTGTTTGTTTCAAATTGGCTCGGTACTCCCATAGTATTTGTAATAGGTTAGGATTATGCCATAATTTTATTCATATTTTCTTTTTTTTAGTTCTATTACGAGTTCGGGGACTGTCTGTGTTAGCCAAGAGGATACACCCCCTGCCCATAGATTTCAGTTCCTTTACACAACTTGATGTAAAGCAGGCGAACAAAATTAGTTACTTCCATATTGGTACACATACTTCTGGAGCGCCATTGGTTCTACTCCCACAACTTAGCAACCATAATTCACTCAAAAGTGAAGGAGACTCGCCATCTTTGGACAAAGTTTCAGAAAGCAGAATTCATATTCGGTTCTAGGCACAGAATTGGCCGCCCTTCTAAAGTCAAGTCTAGAGTAGTATTTAGACTTTTTCATCCAAATAAAAAACTCCTGGGAAAAATCTCATTTGGAATGATATTGGTCATCCTTGACGGACTGAGGCAAGAATATTAAAACTTAACTATTCACCAAATTCATTTTTATAAAATTACAATAAAGTCGTTAGTTCTTAGGTTCGCAATTTTAAAAACACTGAAAATGGAAATAGTCATCCTTGATGGGACAGAGGGGTTACGACCTGATAACAAAACTTTATAAATATAATCTTAACAATGGATAAAATTGATTTATGTTAGTGATTAGCTCAAATTGCTATACTAACTGATGCAGTGTGCACTGGCATAGCCACCCATGGATGTATATAATCTCAGTAATTATAGCTACTTGTATGAAATATGAAAAATGACTATTAAAGATATTAATAGCAAACATCTAGATTATGTAAATTTGCACTATATTGGTGGTTTAGTGGTTTCTTCGGAGTAATTCAAAGCATGCACTGGTGCAGATAAATCATTGACTGAATGACTAATCATTCTTTTCATACCTTTGTTGGAGGTGTGTTATGACAGGTGAAATGAGGTGTGTACAGCGTCATTAAAACAAATAATAACTTCTGACACCACAAACGCTAGATTATTATGTTTGAATAGATATATATATGAATATGATACCTGATACAAATGGCTGTCCGAGCCTGTCAAGCACCACTATTAGAACAAAGACAGACCTTGATGCCATTGAAAACGCCACCAAAAAAATAACAAAATACAAAACCCCAGAAAAAAAAATACAAAATGGAAAATGGTACAAAAAAATTACAAAATTCGTAAAAAATCCAAACAATCAGAAACAGAAAACCCTTCAAAAAAAAAAAATGAAAATGGCAAAATGAAATGGTACACAAACCCAGTGGGTAACCACTATGGTGCTTGGCGCATAAAGACAGCCCTCTTTCACAATAAGGCTGGTGCTATATATATATATTTATCAATTCAAAAATCTAAATGGTGGGGGGAACTTAGACAACTGTTACGATTTTCTTTCTACTCACAAAATTTTTTTAGATATGAAAATCCAGTGGTCTAATGACTATGGGATCACAATTCACAAGCAAGGGCCATCATACCATTTGTCATAACTACACTAATTTAAAGTTAGCCAACAGTGATTTGTTCAATTTTTTGATCATAATGTATTTATGCCTTCAGTTTGTATAAACTAACTGATGAAAACTCGTTAGAAAACTGTTATTTTTATTGAAGAGCGGAGGACATCAAGTATCAGGAGTATTTATAAGTTTGAAAACCATGAACCACCGGAGTAAACATTCACAATCCCATTCCGCACACAACATATATTACAATGACAAACGAACCAAATTGTTCACATCTCAACCATTCAAGCTTTCAACCATTTTTAAGTTCGCGACCCCATCCAATATATTAAAATTTTCGTGACCCCTGTTCACGTTTAAAATGCTAAACAGTGCAATGTATTCTCTCGAAATCGTGAGATTTATGTTAAACACTAGTTTTAATAATTGTGTATTGAATCAGAAGTCTAAAAAGTGCAATAGATATTGTACTTTGTGTGAAAATGTTGTACTCTTTGCGACCCCTAAAATCTGTTGTGCGCCCCTGCAGGGTCGCGACCCCAAGTTTGGGAAGCTTTGGTTTACATTACACTGAATTATACATTACACCAACCTCAATTCCTCTTTTAATTCCAGCGGGCTACAAAGTTTGCACAAAGGAAGGAATAAGATATTTTTAACGTTTATCTTTACAACTAACATCTTGCCTTTTTTCTATATCCATTTCATAGGAATTTATATTATATCTATTCTTCAGTTGGGCGGTGGCCGGGAGCGTAGCTAGGAATTCTCAAAGGAGTGAAGGGTTGAAATTTTAAATTGTCAAGTCAAACCGTAACATCAAGCGGTCCGGCCGGAAACGAGGGTTTTCAAGCATCTTGGAGGTCTAAAAAGCTTTTCAAACTAAGTAAAATTGCCATTAATGACGAAGAAAAATCCATTTTTTACATTTCAAATGAGGGGTATGGCCAGCAACCCAACCCACTAGGTGCCGCCCTATATGGTGGCCGATTTCAATGATCGCCAATCCTATCGCTTTCTGCCAATCTAAACCGAAATCAGCTATTTGTATTTTATTTACTATTCAATATATTTTGTATTTGATAAATTACAAACTATCTCGCTTTAATTTCCTTGGTTATTATTGCATAATAATTGACAAAACCTGCCGTATCATAGGCATAGATATTGAATTGAGCTCAGGTATAGGCTTTGCAACGTAAAGGGATTAGAATTACTTAGATTAAAATAAAGTGAAAATTTGTTTTACGGTGCAGCCCGCACACCATTCAATATTGGAACCTCTCCGCGGGCCGCACAATTTTTCCTTGTGGGCTGCATTTGGCCCATGGACAGGTTGCACAACCATGATATAAATCATTTGAATACCTCCTCTATAGAAGAGGGCGAGAAGCGGAAACATAAAAATGCTAGGATAGGATATGATAGGATTGACATATTTATCAAGGGGGGAGAGGAAAGCCGATAAGACGGCTTATCCATATGGCGAACCACGGCCTCTCGTCCGGTTACCATTCCAAGTCTGGTATGGGATTAGTTATATTGTTTGTTTTCGGAAGCACGGACTTGGTGGTGAAGGAAGCCATAACCGACCAGCGGTTACGTGAACCACCCAACGACGGCGGGGAGTCCAGCAATCCTCTCGCACATAACCGTCCCTGCATGGGATTCGAACCTGTGAACTCACGCAGAGTAATTAGAGGTGCGGTGGCGAGCGTATTCCTAACGCTTAGCCCGTTGAGCCACACCGCCGCGCCAAAGAAAAAATTCACAAACCTTGCAGTTTTCTTCTTCACCCACTGCAATAGAGCCTTCTTTGCGGCTCCCTTCCATTTCGATCTTGCTCCAGCTTTCTTTTTCTTGGGCGGTCCTCCCCCATCTGTAGCAAAACTATCGATACTGGACGTACTTGTTGACAGATCACTTGCGAAAGCGAGATTGTTCGTGAGCTCTTCAATCTGGTTGTAAAAATTGTACAAATCAATGGATGAAAATTAATGTAAAATGAGAATACACATTTTCATAAGAATTTTGTAACAAGCAAAGCCATGTGGATTTATTAAGAAAAGAGCAACACATCTCTAAGCAAGATCACACGCACACACTGTTATGCCAAGAGCTGCTCAAGCAATACAGAATAATATTGGTGCAATATGCACCAATTAATAATGCAGATATGGGCGAGACTTGCTCGGGAGATAGAGCGATGCAGCTAATTAAAGAATTATATCTGAAAAGACGAGTGTGATTAATTGGTTGGACTTTACTATGTTGATGTTGCCCAGGTTCAAACCCCATGTACTCCGCCTACACACTGGGTGCTACGAAATCAATTAGACAATGCCGAACTAAAAATATTCTAAAAATGGAAATGGTAACACTTTATGTATTCAGAGGGTGCTTGTCAAGAGCCAGAGTGAAGAAGTAAAACTCATAAAAATATACACATATATACAATATGAATGATTCAATGGGCCAAAAGCTGGATTTGTGAGTGATGACAAAGATCATTTAGATACAACAGTGGCTGAGTTTGTTTATATAAACACTATCAATATGTAGTAACAACTTCTATGTGGTGCTACATGTCCAGAGCTGGATTTAGAAATACCATATAGAAAAACAGTGGTAGGGTTCAAATAACCATTATGTTAGCTTATCTTCAACCCATGTTAGGCCATATCTGACATATCAAATGAGTTGTTCCAGACCAGGGGCAACATTTTTTGTCGGTATAACCAACTTCAGAAATTTAGCTGGGCCACACAAAAAACTACCGTATATACTCGCCTATAGGTCGCAACTTTTTTCCTTACATTTTGAAAAAAAATATAGGTGCGACCTATCTGCTCGACATCGGGGTGCATGCGCTCGTGCACGCACATATTAATGTGAGACAGTTTTATGAGCGCACACGCGACCCTCAGCGTTGCACAAGTCAGGCACTAGTAATTACTGCTCATGCAAACAAACCACCTTGTCTTCTGCCTCGTGTAAATCAAACGGCTATTTCTCTTGTTTTCTCGTCGCGACGATCCCAATATGAGAGAGAACGACGACGTTAGTAAGTTCTTTATCGTCGGCGCCGATGCCATTTCGGGTGATTTCATGTATATTTGGCAAGCTCTATGAGGTGATCGAGATGTCGTAGCGCTTGCGTACATGCACTTATTATCGCTCATAGTTGTCATTAACATATTCAGATTATATTAAGCCCTACAAAAAAAATAAAAATGGGAAGTTATCTATGCAAAAAAGCTAGGGAAAGGGGAAAATCCCTAGATTTTCAGTGCAACTTATGTGCAAGTCAACTCTAAATTAAACATTTTTAACACAAAACTAATAGTGCGACCTATACGGTGGCACGACCTATAGGCGAGTATATACAGTATCTTTTCTATGCACACGATTTATTAAAAAATTAGAGACAACCAGAGCGCCGCGGGAAAGGCAAGAGGAGAGAATGCGGCTATCACTTACCCTTCTGGTAATAAAAACATCGGGCAAACGGCAATAGATTTGACGCTGCGTCAAGAGCAAAAATCATTATTTGTTTTTACCCATGTGAGCGCCTTTTAGAACACAATCTGACAGATTAGGATTATTATATGCTCAATGGTATGTTGACAAGGGACACACTAAATGGCTTGGAGGGCTGGGTTGTGGCCTGCGGGCGCCTGATGCACATCCCTGTCTTGGGATGTGCTGATTTTAAGACATAACTTTAAACAAATTTGAAAAACATAAAAAATTATGTTATTAGGTTGTCGCATTCAATAAAATGCAAAGAGATTCAGACAGAAATTCAAATTTAGAATTTATTTATTCAATTTACAGTTGTACCAACTTTTAAAGGATTCTGGTCAAATAAATGTCACAGCAAATTTGAAAGCCATACAGAATTATGGTGTCACATTGCATGTCAGTAAATACTGATTAGAACAAGATTTTTAAATATGTTATCATATAGTCAACTTTTTTGCTCAAATGAAAATTTAAAAATGAACAGAATGATATGCCCCAAATACAAATTGGTTCAAGATTTGAGCAGAAATTAAACCAATAATGCCCAGCCTTTTAATTAGCCGGCAAATAAATGAATTTTCAATTGTACAGTTATCGTACAGCAATCGTATAAAATATATTGCATGTTAAAATAATTATGTACATAAAATTAGAAGTGAAAATCATGCATGTGATGTGACATGAAATATTTGACAGATGTGGCACATAAAAATTACCATATACTATGTGATAAATGGTATGTGATGTGTAATGAAATACTTGGCTGGCGTGTATATACCCATGAAAAGTGAAACAATACATTTATTAATAATTATGACATATACAAATTTAAGGATGCATATGTGTAAAATTCATGTGAGGTGTAAGACCATAAGTAAAAAACACATAAAAATTTCTAGATCTTTATGTGAAATAACTTACGTAGGACTGTATGTGGCGTGTAAAAATACTTGCGTGATAAATACAATAAACTAATCGTGTCAACTGTGCTACTCCAGCACTATTAAGATTGTTTCATGACCAGGAATAAATGAAGCACAACTGGTCGGAATATTCTAATCATAATCGTCAAGTACCAGTGCTGCTATTTCACGCCTCTTTAGTCAGGATATAATTTTTCATACTTATCCAAGAGAGAGAGGAAAGACCTTATAGCAATGAGTTGCAGCAAGAAATAGCAATAATTACTAATTTTGATTAATTGATTAAAATGTTTTTTTAGACATTGCTGTAGAAAATCCTTTCTAGGATAAGATTTTCAATATATCCTGAGAAAGAGCGAAGACGATAAGACGGCTTAATCTCATGGCGCATAATGGCCTCTCGGACAGTTATCAATTAATAATGCATGATATGAAAGTGTAATCCTCACGCTTAGCACAATGCGAAACTCGCCGCACGTGTGTTTACCTTTCCTAATTTTACATTGCAATGCCTAACCATTACTACATAAATTAAAGTGAAAAATGAATTAGTGAATGACTCTTGATTGCTAAATGACTGTTGCCAGATTTAATCATGTTAAGTTGTGAAATGACTTACCGGAAATATCGGTAACAAACGATGAATCTTGGAAATGGAAAGTGTTAAAATTTGACAAAATAATGCAAGTATTAAACCTAGATTTGAAAGACTGGCTTTTACAAAATCCCTCAAACCTATGGTGAAACGTCTAATTATAAATTCCAGAAAGCTTATAGATAAGTGGCTCTCAAACTGTGGGGCGCACAATGGGGGCTTGGACAAGAAGGGCGCTCCCGAAGTATGCGAACCAAGATGGCGGACATCGAAACGTAACATGGGTAACAGGTTGGGGTTAGGCGATAATTTTTTTCCAATTTTCCTTATTTTAGTCCTATTATCAGTTCGAAGACTAGCCAAGATCCTCCCGTAGTATTTATACCTAAAATTATGGCCTAACCCTAACCTAGTACACATATTACATACCGATGTCCGCCATCTTGGTTCGCATACTTCGGGAGCCCCCATCCATGTATTTTTAACATGTTTTTTTAATAAAACATACTTCCACCTTACTATCTGTTATTTGCAGCTTAGTGTTAGTTAGTGATTTTTGAGCTGGGACGCGAGACTCAACAAATTCTAAAAAGGGGGGACGGCTCAAAAAGTTTAAGAACCACTTTTATAGACCATGGGGAGAAATAAAGCAAGTATTACACCAAGATTTGAAAGACAAATTATACAAAATCTTTCAAACCAATGTCTAATAATAATAATAATTAGCAAAAAGTGAGAAAAAACTTCAATTCAGAATTCTCAAACGAGTAGTAAATTTAGCTGGGAAATTCCAGGCTTCAAAATAGTGCGAAATCAAATAAAATTATAATCGGTTAGAGCCATAAGTGGAGATTCACACACTTCAATAATGGGCTTGTTGAAATTCAGGAAAAAAAACTTTTGAACAGCCATGCGTTTGGCTAATCTCTCATCTTACATATTTCATGGAAAAAACCTCATTCATCCTGATGAAAAATTCATATAGAAGATTCAAGACTCCAAAAAATTTGAAATCAAATTTAATTATAGCCTATAAGGGCTATATATGTGGAAATATGCTTTCTCAAAGCATTTTTTGCATTGTCATCTCAAGTCAAATATCGAGTTTGAATTCGATGGCACCTCATACAGAGTGTTAAAAAAAACTCCTAAAAGTTCCTTGCATATCAATGGTCACTTTACAAAGTCATTTTCAGAGTAAGCATGACGTATATTAATTCATAAGCAATCCTTTTGCGCAATCACACATTTTCGTAGTTCCGTAGTGTGTGTACCAGGTTAGGGTTAGGCCATAATTTTATTCAGATTTTCCTTATTTTAGTTCTATTAAAAGAGTTCGGGGACTGTCTGTGTTAGCCAAGTGAATATACCCCCTCCCCTAAAAGTAGGCAAACAAAATTAGTTACCTCCATATTGGTACACACACTTCTGGAGTGTCCATTTTTCTAACATATGCCATTTTAAATGCTTATGTTATTTTTTACAAAAATACTAACAGCTCCTTATGCAGTCTATCAATGACCTTATTAGGAGTAAAAAGTGGCTTCTGAAAATAATTGTTATCAAGGCACAAAAATCAAACATTTTCACACAAAAAATAAAAAACTGTCAGCACTGAGCCTACCTGGAAACACAATATAATTTTCCAAAGCAATCCTAGAATGATGGAACGATTGCCGTCTACGACATCTGTTGGGTTTATGTTGACAAGTTTTATCTGAAAATAATGTGAAGAAAATTAGAATGAAGAATAGATGAAAGCATCTTGGATTTGGGGGATGCGATGTCTGCTGAGTTTATATTGAAATTTTTCATCTGGAATTAGAGTAAAGAAGATTAGAAATGAAAATTAGAAATTTGGAAAGAATGAATCGATAAAAATACAAATAGCTGCATTGTTGTTACTGAGAAGCTACCCCGGCCCAGATAGTCATGAATTCACAACTCCATCCTGACATCTAGTGTACTATTTAGCAAGGCATTATTTACTGTATTTGAATTTTGATGACAAAAATTATGGACTAGGTTTAGGGAATATGTACAATAGACACCCAACTTTTGAAGAATTATTGGATAAAACATTCTCCAGATATCTAGCTGCATCGTTGTTATTGGGAGATTGACTCAACTAAAAACCCAATCCTGATATCTAGTGTACTATTTAGCAGAGGTATTTACTGTATTTGGATAGATCGGCATTGTTGTTATTGAGAGATTGTCCGAACTGAAAAGCCAATACCTCAATGACTCTATCCTGACATCTAGTGTACTATTTAGAAAGGTATTTACCGTATTTGGATTGAGGTGGCAAAAATTATAAATCAGATTCTGGGAATATGTATAATAAACTCCAACTTCCGACTCCTGATAAAACATTCCCCAGATATTTTGCTGCATTGTTGTTAATGAGCGCCTCAAGCCCTCAACTGAGTAGTCAAGAATTCACAACTCCATTCTGACACCTAGTGTACTCTTCAGCAAGACATTCGGCCAAAATCAGGGATCAAAATTGGAGAATATTTACGATAGGCTCGACTTTTGACTCAAGATAATAAAAACTTCTACAAAAAAAAAAGACCCTGACTACTGACTTGAAAAGGATGAATCGATAAAAACACTTCGCAGAATTGTTGTTATTGAGAGATTACCTTAACTGAGAAGTCAAGAATTCGCAACTCTATCCTGACACCTAGTGTTAGCAAAGTATTCATCTAGAGTGGCCAAAATCAGCACAGTGAATTCTGATTCAGATTAAAAAAATGACCCAGACTACTGACTTGAAAAGGATGAATCGATAAAAACACTTTGCAGAATTGTTGTTATTGAGAGACTACCTTAACTGAGAAGTCAAGAATTCGCAACTCTATCCTGACACCTAGTGTTAGCAAGGTATTCATCTAGGGTGGCCAAAATCAGCACAGTGAATTCTGATTCAGATTAAAAAAATGACCCAGACTTGAAAATAAAGTTAACTCGACTACTGACTCCCAGAGATGTGAAAACACAGTTACATCATCTAATCACAAAAAGGTGAAAGCCGATAAAAGATCGCTTAACCATGTGGCAAACCATGACCTCTTGTACGGCTACCAGTCCTTGCCAGGTATGAGGTATATCAGTTACTTGTTTTCAGATGAATGGACTTGATGATAAAGGGAGCCCTAACAGACCAGCGGTCGCATGAACCACACTACGGCAGTGCGGAGTCCAGCAATCTCGTGATATATAATAATTCCTACAGCAAGGGTCGGCAACCTAAGCCCTGCGGACTAATATAATCCGGCCCGCGCGCTGAATTATAGCAACAAAACATACGTTTTGAAGATTATATTCTTCAGACTAAATTATATTATAACCTAACAATTATATAATTCACAACTACTCATGTAATGAGCATATAATTTAATTATAATCAGACAAATGGCAAAAAAACGCAGAAAAGTTGATGCTAAGTGCAAAAAGTTCAATGGCACTGAAAATATTCAAATGGAATTTTAAGAGCTGCCTTGAGGGAATAAATCTATATTCTATTCGAGAGATGTATAACTGCTTGTTTTTTTATAATAAAAAGTATCATCTGTTCGGTTTTCAACTTCTAAAATATGTGCGGCCTGCCAATGATTTGCAACCCTTAATTTTGGCCCGCGCGCGACAAAAGGTTGCCGACCCCTGCCCTACAGGATTAAAACCTGCAGGCCTTCATTTGAAATTCAATTCGGATATAATTTATGGGACATTCCTAGTGACTGCTATACTAAGTCTTTATTGTGACAAACCTTTTTATTTTCAAGAAATGCTAACGCTGTCTGTATATTTGTAAGATGACCGAAACGTTGTGATCTGCGACTCGTTTCTGTAACCTGAAATCAAGAAGTAATATATTGTTATGAATCAAAAAAAAATATTCAATTGTTCTGAAATATAGGTAACTAACAGGGGTTGGTTTGAAATGAAACATCAGCCTATTTTAGTTTGATATTTTGAGCATTTGACTTGACAATGTTGGCATTACTGGTTGATCTCCATGCCAGGGTGGGAAGGCAATGCTAAATTGAAAAAGATTCCAGCCCTTTCCAAAATAGGTGATTGCTATGAATCAGCGGGTGCATACCCAAAGCATGGAGTTGGCTCATTCATCTAATTTATATCTGCAGCTAGGGTAAATCAATATATTATAGCCCATGGTAAGTCATTGGTCTCTTTTCACTTTTAGTCAAAAGTTCTAACCATTGATTTAAGAAAACTGAAAAATTTAGGAAAATTTTGCTTAAAATTAATGTTAATTATATGTATAATGGGAAAATACAATTTTTACAAGCTCGCCTTAATTATAAATTTTGTTTGAAACCGAAGTTTTGAAACATTTTGTGTTGCATATAATCAATAATTGGGAAAGTCTTTGAAAGAAATGTTGATGTAGCCTATGGCTAACAGAATGAATTATTCATGAGCTCAACAGTTTTGGCACAAGAAAAATGCACATAGTACAAATCCTTTTCTCTATAATATGTTGGAATATAGAACACATAGGCCTACATATTTTAATTGAAAAAGCCCTTGTTCATCGTAAATTGTGAGAATGTCACATAAAATTTCCACCAAATATAAAGTAATTTTACCAATCTTTCTCCGGACAATATCTGCAGCAATGCAATGAGTTTCGTTCCGTCACGTATATCTTCATAAAGATCATTCACTTCTAGAGGAGGCCTCCACTGTAATAAAAAAATGAAATTGTTACTGCTTACATCACAAAGGCTTGGTGGTTGGCTCTTCATGCTAAGGTTAGGGATACACATTTGACGTTTGTTTGATAACCCTGAGTTTGCTTGTTCAAATCTTATGAAGGGTTCGGATTATGCATGAATACACTGATTTTCAAGGTTGGGTTGAAACAAATATCGTTTCGAATACTAGATTCTTTCTTTAAAAACAAATCTTGTCAAATATGAATAGAAAAATCACTAAAGTGACGGAAAAATCTTTTTTCATCATAGAGATGCATCATTGCACAATTCACATACAGACCAAGCTTGGGTTCATGCAGCAATGCCACTTTGATAACGAACCCGTTCCCAAACATGATTTTCTAAAATGCAATAAGCAGGGCAAGGTTTCAATGGCCAAGTGCTTGAACTGGATCAAGGATTGGGGATTTGAAAACCATTTTGCTACTTCATGACCGCATACCTATACAGAGGCGAAAGAAATTTTTGTATTTGTAAAGTAAAAGTGAAGTTGTAATCCAAGAATGAAAAATGTTTCACAACCAGAAAAAAGTTTGGAGCCCTAGATTGAAATAATGCATGTGTCAAAAATAAAACGAGAATATCATTCAGAGACCGAAGACTTATCGATCGAAAGTTAGGGGATCCCCCAAAACAGCGCTCTTATTCCATAGTGACACCTTGTGTCCCATCACTAATTAATTAATAACTCGCTAATTATACAACATAATTCGCCCAAAATCAATAGGCTTTTGGTCCGAGATATGATGAATGCACACAGACACAGACAGACAGACAAATACCTATCAACATACTTACTGATTAAAATCGATAAGTAATAAGTGTCCCTAGAATGAAGTAAATATTTATACTCCCCAAAATATCAAAGGAGGTTATCAGGAAATGAAAAAATTCTACCATCCCAATGATAAAATGGTGTTTTATCTGATGCAATTTAAGTTACCTTGCATAAATGTGAATTCATCCATCTTGTGAATGTTCTTTTCTGTACAGTTTGGTGCTGATCTGAAAAAGGATGCAAAGTTAATACAAATTTTCATTACTCTATCTACATTTACTGCTGATATAAGAAAAATCAAAAAAATTTGTTTGTTAACATTTGATCAGCACTTTCCAACCAGAATTTTTATAATCACGTTTAGGTACTCCTGAAGTATGTGAACCAGGATTACGGGCATCGGAACGTAGTATGTGTACCAGGCTAGGATTAGGCCATAATTTCAGGTACAAATACTACGAGAGTCATTTGGCTAGTCCACGAACTCATAACTCGAACTCCACTAATCCTAGCTTGGTACACATGCTACGTTCGGGTGTCAGCCATCTTGGTTCACATACTTCGGGAGTACTTACGTTTATTCACACATTATAAGCTATTCAAACAGCAAAATAGCCAAAGTGCAAGTTTTGAATATCACAAGCTAATTACCCTTTATAGATTGAAAAACAAAATAATACAGATATTTTATGTATAGTGACGTAACAAAGGATTGCTTTGTGTGATAAGAATTGGTTATTTATACATACAGATACTTGAAATCATTTTTTTCCTTACTAAGGGAGATGAAACAATAAAAATAAGTATTTGTGTTGAATTACTTGAAATCCCTAAAATTCGTTTTTGAATTTGAAATATCTGTATCCAAATTATTTTGAAATTTTTTTTTTAAATGAGGATAAGTTGTAGTTACCAGACCAACTGAGTGAGCTTTACCACTATTATTACAGAACAAAAAAGTTAAGAACAAAACAAACAGGAGCTTATTGTGAGTCATCAATGAGCATTGTGTCAAGTAAACACTCAACCATTGTTAAGAAATTTCTATTATTCCATCATAAAACTCCTTAAAACAACAAAAGTAGTTGACAAATTCGCAGAATACTTATCAGTGATTTAACATTGGCCAGAGATAACTTGAAGAAAAAATATCCGATTTACATTCGACCCAAATTTGATAATTATTAAAAAAATTCAAGATTTTTCAGACGCTATGAGAAAGCATTATGGCTGTGCCATGTCTGATATAAGATAAAACATAGATATTTTACATATTTCAATATTGCATTATCTATGGGAAATGATTGGCCCGGTGATAATTTTATAAAGAAATCTGCTGTACTATACAAAGTCTGCCTTATATCCATCTTTTGTCTAAATCTTACGAAAACAAAAACCTAACTAAACACCGACGCTTCACTACTGGTAACGAAAACAAATTATCCTTTATATTTCTACAGTAACGCTAAGTCTTTTGTTGATAATTTTTCTCGGGATTATTGTCCGCCTAAATGAAACCTATAGATGTTTTGTTATGGCTTGTATTTGATATTTATTTTGGACGCAAAGTTCTCCAACAGATCATTTTGATAAATTGTTGTTGATTATGTTTTAAACAAAAATTGTTTTTATTACAAATTACTTATTAAAGACATGCTAGTAACTTGCTATAGAGTGAAACATTTCAAAATATTAAAAATCTAAAATATCAATCAGAATATTTTTAGGAATAAATGCTCTAGAGAAGAAACTGCTAATTGATGTTTTGCTGAATTGTCGTCGAACAAAAATTGCTATTCATTTCAACTAGTGCTCCAAATTTCCAATAGTTATAAATAAAGAAAGTCGCTAGTCATTTGATACAGAGTGAAACATTTTGAGCTTATAAAACCTGAAATTTTCATGATTATTTCCCAGAAATGAATGCCCAAGAAAAAAAACTACATATCGATGTTTTGTATTGATCAATATTTTTCATTTTTTTCGTATAGAAGTTGGTAGGGTCATTTTTTAAAAAAAATGGACGATGAACAAATCAATTTTAAATTTTCAGGCCTAGTGTCTTTATAGAGATATATCCTCCAATGGCTCAGTTAGTAGAACGTTGTCCTGTAATGGTAAAATGCTGATATCCATGGATCGCCGGTCTGAATCCGACTCGATCAAAATTTTATAATAGAAAAAATTTTGATTTTGAAAATAAAAGATTCGACTTTTATCCTCTCACTCTTGATCTCTGTATTTCATATTACATTGCAATATTCTTAATTGAAAGAAATTAAAACATGAGCGAAGTTTTTGTTTGATGGAGTGATGTTTGGTACCATTTATCACAATTTCGATATAAAATATTAGCATTTAGAATATTCGAAATTGAAATTGATTGAAAATTGAATTTTAAAATACCAAACTATTACAAAATAGTTATCCATGATCTCAAGACATCGTACAGTTCCCACAAAGCAAACTCAATCACGCATATCTGACTGTTTACGCTAGTCAAGGCTCTATTTACAAACGTTGATATCCAGACGCTAATAAATCAATGAAAAATGCCACCATGTTACAACTTGTGTACAAGACGCCATAAAATTTTAAATTTACAAGCCAGTACTGATGACAAGTTTGTTGAACATAAGTGGCACTCAGTATGTGCAAATAAAAGCGATAATTCTGACGTTTGTTTTAGAAATCGGAATTTAAATTAATCTCAATAATATATCCATCCTTAATTTGATATGTTTGTAACCATACACAGCCAAGTGAATTTAAAATTTGAATTGTTTTGAAATTTATTATATTTAATATTTTAAATTCGTCACTTTGGGAATGATCCAAAATACAATATATCCTCGCATATTATCTGACTTCCTAATAATGGCCCTAAAATGGTGGATTTATAAAAATTCGCATAAAGTCGACCCAATGAAATATCGTACACTTTTATTGTAAAAACTTAGCATGGTTCGAGTTGTAGCTGTTGGAATTAAGTTAACATAATGTAATTTCATTGGAGTGCAATCATAGATATGCGCGAATAAGCTGATCCCTTAGTTTAGCAATTTTTTTTTTTTTGAGTTTTAAACTCTGCTCAATATGCGAGGATATACAGGGGAAATAGTCTTTTGTGAAATTGAAGTCTTACAATAAAACCAAAAATGCCACAATTTCAATTCTGAAAACTATAAAAAATGGAACGCCAATCGAAGCAATTTTGGACGGCCTAAGTGTTAAAGCATTAAAATTAACTGTGTGGGCATCGCAGATTATACATATATCAGGTTCAAATGTCATGCCCCCACCTCACCCAGGGTATAATAAATTGGGTAAGAAATCCTGAAGAAGAAAGATTAGATATCAGTGTAAACTTGTACAAGGTCTTGTTCAGAGCAAACGCCATAAATGTGTGTGGTATAAAAAATCACTGCTCATTATAATTGTCCTGCAAATCTAAAACAAAATCATTCTCAATTCTTTGTGTTATTTTTTGGACACGACCCAATTTAGTAAATATTTGAATATATTATTCTTCAACGTATCATCACATCAACGCATATTGTAGAATAACTTGCTAGCTTTCATAGGACGAAAGGTGTCAATGAGCAAGGTAAAAAAAATATTTGTCATGTAAATCTAAAACAGTGTCATTCTCAATTCTTTGTGGTATTTTATGCACATGACTGCATGTTTGAATATATAAGGTTTCCATAAAATCCAAAATTTTTCAAAAATTGCAAAAGGAATTTATAGATACCATAATATATTTTTTTGGCCCTCACAGATGTATTAAATGAAGTAAAAATACTTGAACAATGACTGATATTTTAAAAAACAACAAACCTGGTCAAGATATATTGAGAAATGACTTCATAACAAATATGAAATTGTTAAGGGACTTTATGGACACTCTGTATTATTCTGGAACGCATCATTAATTTAATTCTGATTCTCATGTCCAATAAAAAAACACTTAACATATTCCAACCACTCATAATATGCTTTTGGTATTTCAAATGCTCAATCAACAGGCATTTAATTAATTCCTATATAAGATTTAAAATCAAGTGCAATTAAATACCGAATCTAGAAAAGGCTGAACGTGGATAATTCACTATTCTGATTTATTAATATTTTCAAAAATATTTAGTCGACTTTTACAAATCAATCAAAGTCAAATAATCGATCGGATCAACTGTAGAATCTCCACCCAACTAAGACCATCTAACCCTAACCGCACCAAAATAATTAGTCCAGGTCAAATGAAGGATAAACTGGTATTATCGGCTCAGATGGGTTAGGGGAGGGGTATTTATCAGTTGGGAAACAGGAGCAACTGAAGAATGTCTACCCCAACTAAGACCAACTGAAGAATCTCCTCCCCAGGCGGGTCTGGGGGGGGGGAGATTCTTTAGTTGATCCATTCGACCTTTGACTTTTTTACTCTTGTATTGTATTAGTGATATGCGACATTGAATAAAAATTTTGAAATCAAGCAAAAAAAACGTTTTGGTTCAGTTAGTTCAAGTAAATGTATAAATGGGAAATAATAAATAACTGGAAAATATTAGTAATGCTAAAGCATAAACAAAGCAAAAATTATCACCAAAACAGACAAAATCTCTCCTTGGTTGGAAATGTGGGCTTAGAAATAACCTCTTTTTTATGTGCCTGCTTTGAGCTATGATCTTATTAAATAGAAAAACCAACCTTGCAGTGCTTGAACTGCTCTATGAATCTCATATCCGCTTATTCCAAGTCTTTGTGAAGGTTGACGACGCCTTGGAGCTCGAAGATCAGCCTGAAAAAGGTTTAAAATAAATTACTCAAAGGATGTTTTAACAAATGTTGATTCTTGATAGCTCTCTCTTTACAGATAAAAAGCAATTAGGTTTTCAAAATTCGAGATAGCTTCTGTCGACTGTATCTTTGTTGTATTTCTGGCAACTAGCATTTTCCCAGAGGGCTGAGAATGTTCTGTGATATCATCAGTCTGATGACTGATCATAATCAACCAGCTGTGAACGTAAAGTAGCCATGTGCTTTCTGTACTTGACAGCTCATTCCTGTTGGCGGGTCATGAAAGTTACTTTGGTTATGTTTATGGACATTTACTGATTATACGTTTACACTGAGTTAACAGCTTCAGTTACCAATCTTATTTAAACCAGATTTTACAGGCACTCCTAGCATCTCCTAATGTACAAAATAGAGTCCAATTATACGAGATTTCGAACTATATATAACGCCATGCTTAGCCAGCACATAATTAGCATAAAGCTAATATATTAATGGTGAAAACACCAAAGAAAACATGATTTATTATATCCAAAGCAAAGAATAGTTATATTGGAATTGAAAACATTAAAGAAAGGATCCTATACATATTTGTGAGTTACAGAAGAAGGCTTACATCGTCCCCATTTGTTGTCCCTGATGCCATATTTATGATGTCACAATACTGTTTGACTGAAGTCTTTGTAGAACTGCATTTGACTCAAACATATAATACTGATAGAAAATAAAGTAGAAATATAATTTCTGCAAAAAAGAAACACAATCTGTTTGTCTCTGAAATGAGGTTTATTATTTAAATCAATAGGGTTGTTCGTCGGCCGTCATGTGACCAAAATTGTATTGTTTACTCTCAAATGCTAAAGTTAATTTTATTTATTCGATAAATTAGATCAGTTTTAACCGAGGAACTCAATGGTGATGTTTTTTAGTTTAGTTCATTTCGCAATGCCGGTTTGCCCATGTCAGTAACATTGGTTGATTTTTTTCACCATGTACCGGTAATAAGAGATAGATAGTTTATTTTCAAAACTCCTTATAACACTCAAATTATAAATGGAGAATTCTGGAGATCGAGCAAATCCTTTAAAAAAGTTTAAAACATGAGAAATATCAGCACACACGAAAAAAAATTAATAAAAACACTAAGCAAGTTCAGAACGAAACTTGGGCCAGAAATAAACAAGAAACAGAAAAAGATAAGCGAATGTATTAAACTTTCGAGCTTTACTCTTAGAGCACTCAAGATAATACAGTAATCATGACTATTTGATCCTGTACAGTGTATCTGTAATCTGTATACAGGTGTAGACGTAATTTAAATGTCTTGAAAGGATGGAAAGATTATATATTGTAAACAAACTACATTTCCAGATTTCATGGATAGGATAGGATTTACATATTTATCCCGGGGGAGAGGAAAGCCGATAAGACGGCTTATCCATATGGCGAACCACGGCCTCTCGTCCGGTTACCATTCCAAGTCGGGTATGGGATTAGATTTACTGTATTGTTTGTTTTCGGAAGCATGGACTCGGTGGTGGAGGAAGCCGTAACCGACCAGCGTTACGTGAACCACCCAACGACGGCGAGGAGTCCAGCAATCCTCTCGCACATAACCATCCCTGCATGGGATTCGAACCTGCGAACCCACGCAGAGTAGTTAGAGGTGCGGTGGCAAGCATATTCCTAACGCTTAGCCCGTTGAGCCACACCGCCGCGGCCCGCGGGTGAATGAAGATGCCAATACCCTGACACCAGGACACCGGTGTTACAGTATCAAGCAGCAACATCCATTTAAGGTCTAGACTCTATTGTAAAAGAGGGGTTTGCAATCACTGTTGTCTGTTATTATTGATGTCTTTCAATATGTCTGTATGTAAATCCTATCCTATTCAATTTCAGAATTCAGGAATTTGATAATCGAGTCGTCAATTCTTTATTTGCTCAATTTTTGGCAAGCAATCAGAACTAACCAATTATTAAAAGCAAAAACAACAAACTAATCTCTGAAATCCCTGCATACTATTCCAGAATACGTTACCGGTACCGTACCCTGTGCAGCTGTAAGAATCTCGAAACCCGATTGCCGACGAGCCAACAAACGACGTGACTGACATAACAAAAATAAGCGCCTGACCTTATAAATTATCGAGAGACTTCTATTCCACCTAATCCGTCTAATTAGACATAATTAGCATCATGAAGCCTATTTAATTCGAATGATTCCTAACAATAAAGAAACTTAATAGCAGTTTACAAAAGACAATAATTTTGAAAAATGAGAGAAACTGTCGTCACGGACGCTAATTTCCAGTCGCGCAAAACGTTGAGTAGGTGGTGAAAGGAGTCGAGTTTATTGACTTCGTCGCTGTTTATCACTCAAACAAACGAAAAACGAAAAATTCGTTCAACAATTTTATTTTACATTGACCAACGACAGTGGAATTAGTTGTATATAGGGGCTGAAATACTATCTTAAAAACTTGATTAACAATTACTCACCGGCTGACGGCCGTGGTACTAGTTATCAGTACTTTGACGGCGGATGCGGGTTAGCTCATCGTTGTGTCCGCAACAATTCTTTTTTCACAAATGGCTGGTTCAACCTGCTCGTGATCGCAACCTAGGTGGGAGAAGTTTGTTAAAGTTTCGGGCGACCATAGGAAAACCAAGAGCTGCTGAAATCATATAGGACTGTACATATACATTTTAAGTCACTAAAATTTTTGAGTAGTCGACTCGGCGGTGTGGCGCATCGTGAGGAATACGCTCTCCACGGCACTTCTGCTCGTGTTCGCAGGTTCGGATCAACTGGTTAATTATGTGCGACAGGATTCTTGGACTACTCACCGCCGTAGCGTGGTTCACGTAAACGCCAGTCGATTAGGTTTTCCTCCACCATCAAGTTCATGCATCTGAAAACATAATCTGGCCAATGAGAATATACTCATTGAACTGGATAACTAATTTCATACCCGACATGGAATGGTCACCGGACGAGAGGCTGTGGCTCGACATATGATAGAATTTAGGATTGGATTTACATATTTATGCCGGAAGAGAGGAAAGGCGATAAAACGGATTAACTATATGGCGAGCCACGGCCTCTCATCTGATCACCATTTCATGCCTGATATGGGAATGGTTAGTTATTTGTTTTCGGAAGCATGGACTTGACGGTAGAAGAAGCCGGAATCGACCAGCCGTTACGTGAACCACCGTATGGCGGCGAGAACTCCTGCAATTCTCTCGCACATAACTATCGCTGCATGAGAGTCGAACCTGCGAACCCACGCAGAGTTATTAAAGGTGCGGTGGCGAGCGTATTCCTAACGCTTAGCACGATGAGCCACACCGCCGCCCATGATTGAGTCGTCTTATCGGCTTTCTTCTCCCTTGGTATAAATATTCAAATCCTATGCTATAGTTGTAGTCCAACAAATTATTGTAGATCAATTCAAAATAAAAAATCCCAAAAGCATGACTTACAATGCCATTACGTGGGAAACATATAACAACATGGTATCCCGACGGCACGCATTAGGATTCATGAAAGAAAAGTCGCTTTGGCGAATTTCGCCATATCATGAACTTTTTCTTCAAAACTATAAATATTGCGATCGAATGCAAAAAAATGCTATCCCATGCGAATGTAAATATATTACCATAATAACTGGAAACGTATGCTCCTATTTCCAGTATGGATAATAAGCATAAGCTAAGCAATAAATATCAACTTATATATATGTAAACATTGTTATCTGGGACAGTCCTACTTGCTACCCTTGCTCAGCAAATCTTGGTTAATGATTGGCTATCAGCTATTGTTGGCAAATAATGGCAGTGGAGTTTGCACGAGCAGTCTACTAGCCGTATATTACGATCTATATCGCAATGATGCTGGGTTATTTGAAGAGAAATAACTTGCAACTTGGTCAGACGAAACGTTACAGATATATATTTGCGTTAGTGTGCAGCAAAAATCTTGAATCACTTAGGTTACGTATCTTTACTCTTGTTACAGCATCCTTGCATCATATGCATACGAATCCATCAGCACAAAAAATAGAAGAATAATAAGTAGTTGGTCCCGCAGAAACCAAATCATAAGCGTTGACTATGTATGTCTGGAGAAGGATGGAGAAGTTTAGATTCAGATACAGTATTTATTTTCATCGTGCATGAAACATTGTACCGATGAAACAAAATAACATATATACCAGGTTTTTTTAACCAGGGGCCAAAAATTCTGCCCACTTAGACTGGCGGGCCATGTAAGTGTGACGTAAAGAGTTGCATTCTATGAACAATTTTTACAGTGTTACAAAGCAAAGGTGGAAAACAATAGGCCTCGTGTCAAAACTAAATTTAACCGCAATCTCAACAAATTCCTTGAGCTATTTCAGCTGAAACATCAAAATTTGATTTCAGGTTGGTTGTGGCAGCATCAGGCGACTTGCATCAGCAAGTGTCTGCAAAAGACTATTTAGTAATCGTGTCAGCGACATCGTCTTTGCTGAGTTCAGCAGCAAATGATGTTAATTAAATCGAGGAGAAATAATACGAACCTTATTGTTTTTCAACAAACGCGTGAATACAATTTGGGAAATACAAATCGAATGGAGAGAGTTCGTCAGGAGAATAGTGATTAAACAAGTCAGTTCATGAAGATAATATATTTGTGTTATTATGCAGAAAAACTCGCGAATCACTTAAAATACATATGAGTTGCGATAATGACTGTTTCCGGAAACGTGTATGAATGTATTATGATGTATGCTATATGAAGTAATTAGTATTTGCTCGCTCGGTCGCCGTCTAATTCTAAGTATCATTTTACTATTTATTTATGATGTAATACATTAGGTCGGCAATTACAAACCAAAAAATGCCGTTTCTTCGAAATAAGTTGTATTCCGTTATGTTCCCCAGCGTTTCATTTTAGGGGGGGGGGGGGGTCAGTCGGTAGTTTATTGTTGCACATGCCGAAAGTACACATTGTACATACAGAATTAAGAAAAATAACAAAAAAAATATTTTAGTGTGAAGGCGGGTAATAGAGGCAGGTAGAATCCACAGGCGTTTGGAGGTTAGAATTTTTCTGATAGAAATTTCAAATTTGTTCTGTTAGCAGTGTTATTAAAGTGTTGGAATAATCTAACTAAGCCAATAGGCCAATACAGAGATAAAGTATATGGAGATAAAAGCCGAAACGAAGCACTACCAAATCTTTTACCCTACCGGTGGTCTGATTCAACAGATCACCGAGTTGTGATCGTGGAACCACAGCCCGTGTAGCGAATATGGGTTGTAACTATGGATTTCAATGTTTTTTAACCCCTCAATATTAATAGTATGTTGAATTCTATGGAAATAGGTCACTAGAGCTAATTCCCTGATTAAAGAGATATCGCGGCAGCGCCAAGCATTAGCTTTTTGAATACAGTCTTCTTTGTACCGATGACGTGTTTTTCCGGCCTCGTTCGAGTGTCGAAATAATCGTTTTTTCATGTTCTTCGGATTTCTGCTTTGGATTCGACCGTATAACTGCGTTAAGTGTGTATTTCAATATATCTGTATTTTGATTCTTCAATTTAATTGTTCATATTTACAATATACGAACATTTGGCATTTAATATATTGTGTGCTTATTGACTTCTGAGGAGTTCATATTAGAGTTATGCTCAATTAAACGTGTGTCATCACACGTGCTTAGAGCTGTCGCGATATCTCTCAACCAGGGAAATATCTCAAGTGACCTATTTCCATAGAATTCCACATACTATAAATATTGATGGGTAAAATAACATTTTTTTTGTTAGCCGGTTCCATCACAAAAGTCATATTTTTCGGCCGGTTCTGTTATATGTTTTTTTTAGTAATGCTAACCGGTTTGATGATCTCATATAATTCCGTGAAACGGTTCTATAGAACCGGTGCGAACCGGCTGAATTCCACCACTGAGAATCGGGTCCCTTTATACAACTTGATGTAAAGTAAGCGAACAAAATTAGTTAGCTTCATATTGGTACACACGCTTCTAGAGCGCCATTATTTGTGCAACCTTAATCCCCGGTTGACCTGTTTAGCTAATCAGCTTAGAATAATAAATAACTCTAGTTGTTATGTAGATCAAAACATTTTGCGTTCCTCACAGTGAGAATCGTCCTATTGAAGTATTCTTATGGAAGGCAGGTCCAGGTATATTTTAGGTTACGAGGTGAGATTGCAAGCAATAGAATCCCGATATTTTGTGGCGGGTGTGTTGTTCTCAATTCTCACAGTTCTGCATTAGTCGCGGGGACTTTGTACGGAAGATCCCACAATTTTTCATATTTCTCTCACAAATAGATTCAAGGGTATATATTTAATTAAGACGAAAATCGCCATTTGTTACTGCTTTCTCATTTCATTTTTAATCCACCACGCAGAGCAAGGGTCTGGACAACAAGACAATCACTGATAGGTAGGATGCTAACTCGTTGCACTGAAATGCACAATACGTGCAACTGGACTGTTTTCTTAAATTTTCGCGGAAATGTTTTCGATGTACATAATTGTTTGTGCAACCCTAATGCTCAATTGACCTATTTAGCTGACACGCTTAGATTAGGAATAAATATTTCGCGATGTTTTAAAGAGTGAATCATTTTACGTTCTCACAGTGAGAATCGTGTTATCGAGGTATTATCATAGAAGACAGGACCTGGTATATTCTATGTCACAAGATAAGATTGCAGGCAATAGAATTCTTCCAAAAATAGTGTATTAGTGAACGCTCGTACAAGAGTGGAAACAGCGGTTTCCAAAGTTTGTCGTTTTCCTCCCGTTGCCCAATTTCGAAACTTTATTTCAAAAATATTAGTAGTTGCACTACAGCAACTGCTAAGAAACATTCCTTCTCAAGAAAGACAAAAATCGGGGCTCCCGAAGTATGCGAACCAAGATGGCGGGCATCGGAATGTAATATGTGTACTAGGTTAGGGTTAGGCCATAATTTTAGGTATAAATACTACGGGAGGCTCTTGGCTAGTCTTCGAACTGATAATAGGACTAAAATAAGAAAAATTGGAAAGAAATTATCGCCTAACCCTAACCTGTTACCCATGTTACGTTCCGATGTCCGCCATCTTGGTTCGCATACTTCGGGAGCACCCAAAAATCGGTACTCCTGAAGTATGCGCATCAAGATGTCGCACAACCTGAATCATAACCTGGTACACAAGTTCAGGTTGTGCGCCTTCTTGGTGCGCATACTTCAGGAGGTCCCAAAAATCCTCTATGAAAGAAAGCGCTGGCTTAACTAATGCGAAAAGTCATCATTAAAATCGAAAAAAAAAATTTGATAATCCATATTGAGTATTTCTCACTTTATGGACGCTTGCTTTTCCCACTGTTTATGAGGTTTTGTATCCCGATCTTTTTCTACTGGTATACTACAGTCATTTATTTAGTTCTTTTCATGAGTTCCTATTGTAAAATTTATTGTTTAAAACACCGTAAAATATTTTCATAAAATGCGTTGCCATCGAATTTATTGCTCATAAAAATATTGAAAAATACTTTGGTTATGTGTGTGGAAATACATAAAGGAAATGTGATGATCTATGTGTCACATATGGAATTGAATTTCACTCGAATATTTTTGTTATGTGAGATGCGGGGAATTTATTTCTCATGTGTGGGCCGTATACAACTTGCTCATACTAAAACTGAAAATTTGGACTTTGGTACCTATGGCCCATGTATGAATTCCAAATAAACTTATGGGTCATTCGCACGCTAGCCTATTTAATGTATTACACTTAGTTTAATTAATCTAAGACTTATAGAATCAGCAAGGCTATAATACATAAAAGTATATATTTCCGTTTTACCGATTGAGCTCCGCATCCGCGATCAGAGATGGCCAATCGTCTTTTAATAACCGTTGACATGTATTTGTTAAACAGTTAACTTTTTACAATCCAAGAGAATATAAGGAATGGTCATAAATACGGGCGTGTCGTAATTTTCGTGTTATTGCGGTTATGTGTAGCAGCTATGTTACAGGGCTGGACGAAGATAGAACAGGGGCCAACAATTTCGACCACCTAGACTGGCGGGCCATTTAAGTGTGACGTGAAAGGTTACATTTTATGAACAATATTTACAATGTTACAAATGCAAAAGTGGAAAACAATAAGCCTCGCGCCAAATCTAAATTTAATCGCAATCTCAACGAATTCCTTGAGCTATTTGTTAGCTGAAACATCAAGATTTGGTTTTAGTTTGGTTATCACATGGACCAGACTGAATTACCCAACGGGTCTGATTTGGCCCGCGAGTCGTACTTCGTTCATGTCCGGGCTATATTGATTGAGTATATTTAGTTAGTTAACTCAGAGAATAATGGTCAGTTGTGTCCTAAGTTTGATGTCTGTGTTAGATATGGAGCAACATCCGAACAGTAGCAGATAATTATTTCATGGAAGTTGCCAGATTCAAGTCTCTAAATCGTACCTAAAAGCAACTAGATATCTAATCTAGGTATTGCAACGACCACTGGCAACTACTTGATGCTGTGTAAATTCTAATGGTCGGTAAAAAACAACCGTTATAGGCCATTTCCAAATGAGTTTTCGTTTTCATACATTAGCTACTACCTACTTATTACTTACCGATCTTAAGATCGGTAAGTATGTTGATAGGTATTTATTTGTCTGTTTGTTTGTTTCACTTTCGTATGTTAACGCGATATCTCACGAAAGCGAGGTTGAATCTGTTCCAAATTTTGCATGTGCATTCATCATATCTCGGATCAGGAGCCTATTGATTTTGGATGAATTATGTCCTATAACTAGCGAGTTATTAATTAATTAGTGATGAGACACGCGGTGTCGCTATGGAGTAAGAGCGGATGAATCGAACCCGCAGTTTCTGTTTTAGGGATCCTCTAAATTTCAATCGATAAGTCTTCGGTCTCCGACCGATATTCTTGTATGGAAATCATTAATTAGAAGAATCATATAAAAAGTGCAGTTAATAATTTGTGGATATCAGGCACCTATTCAAGTCAATACTGGCAAGAGACTGGTCGAAAGGAAAAGAATCTTTCGCATACAGCGGTATACTCAATCTTTTGAAATTTATCTAGTCAAAGAACGAATGAAATTTATCTGAAATTTGAAATTAATCGATCTACATTGCAAGTTATACATTGAAACAACAAATGGATGCGGTCGATAGAACTTCTAGAATAGCCAAAACAATGCATGTAGGAACCATATTTTTTCCGATTTAGACTCATTAAACTTATAACGAGAATATCGGTCAGAGACCGAAGACTTATCGATCGAAAGTTAGGGAATCTCCCAAAACAGCGCTCTTGCTCTATAGTGACACCTTGTGTCCCATCACTAATTAATTATTAACTCGCTAATTATACGACATAAATCGTCCAAAATCAATAGGCTCCTGGTCCGACATATGATGAATGCACATGCAAAATCTGGAGCAGATTCAATCTCGCTTTCGTGAGATATCGCGTGCATCTAACAGACAGACAAATACCTATCAACATACAGCACTCACCGCTTAAAATCGATAAGTAATAATACGAGAATATCGGTTAGAAACCGAAGACTTATCGATCGATAGTTAGGGGATCCCCCAAAACAGAAACTGCAGTTTCGATTCATCCGCGCTTGTAACTTGCGCACTGCGCATCGCACACACACACTCGGCGGGTCTCAAAATTCTCTCGCTTTACAAAAATCTAGATCAAAATATCAATAATTGATTGATAACTCGCTAATTATACGACATAATTCGCCCAAAATCAATAGGCTTCTGGTCCGAGATAAGATGAATGCACATGCAAAATCTGGAGCAGATTCCATCTCGCTTTTGTGAGATATCGCATGCATCTAACAGACAAACAGATATACATACAGACAGACAAATACCTATCCACATACTTACAGATTAAAATCGATAAGTAATGATATGACGTTATAATTCATGATGTAATACTGCATAATATTAATGGCCTCTTGAAAACACTTCGAATACAACCCCAAATTTTTTAGGATTCCTACCCAGGTGTTGTCCCATTTAAGTCGCCGGGTTTTAAGCAGATTCCATCTCGCTTTTGTGAGATATCGCGTGCATCTAACAGACAAACAGATATACATACAGACAGACAAATACCTATCAACATACCGATTAAAATCGATAAGTAATAATATGACGTTATAATTCATAATGTAATACTGCATAATATTAATGGCCTCTTGAAAACACTTCGAATACAACCCCACATTTTTTAGGATTCCTACCCAGGTGCTGCCCCATTCAAGTCACCGGGTTTTAAGCTACGATTCATCTTAGACTTCCGTATCTCATTGAATGAGGATATTAACGCCGATGTTTAAATTCGGTCGCAAAGTACAGAGTGTTCATAAGGTTGCTTTACAATTTTGTTATGATGCCAGTTCTCAATATCTCTTTAACAGGTTTGTTGTATTTAAATCAGTAATTGTTGAAGTATTTTTACTTTATTGAATATATCTGTGAGGGCCAAGACAATATATGGTATCGATAAATTCCATTTGCAATTTTAAGACTTTATGGACACCCTGTATTTCCGTGTTAAGTGTATCGGCGAAAGAGTAAATAGCTAATTAAAAGGTCAGCTATTGGAGCGTTAGATAAGGCTCGAAAAGTAGGCATAAAAATAACCGTTTTGTCAAAAATGGGACTTGAAAATTATTATTATTCCAGAAAACATTTGTTTTATATTTCCTATATTGTGTGATTAATATTTGTACGAAATGCATAAATTTTCTTTTTTTTAGCGACTATCCTGTATATAAAACATAAAAATCTGTATTTCCAGCACAAATATAACTCTAGCTCAATAATGGAAATTAAAACAAAAGATCCCGAAACTAAGGACCTATTACTTAATTACGAAGAAGTTCGGCCCCGTCTCAACCTATACATCGTTGCATTTTACATCCTGATCTTTCTCCTTCTGGTCGGAATCGCTATCGTTGTCCTCATCACTCAAGGATTAATTTAGGTTCAAAGGTGAGATTTTTCATATCCGGGATAAGTTCAAACGTGGAATTTTTGTTTCCGAGCATAGTTTAAGTTCAAGGGTGAGAATTTAATTTCAGGTGTGACTTAGGTTTCAATGGGTGAGATTTACGGTGACCGTACATTTGAACCCATGTACTTTTGAACCCATGCGTATATCCACGGGTTCAATCTATATGAGGGTGCTGAAACCCATGGGTTAGGGTTAGTATGGGTTTAATTATCCATGAAACAAAAAATATTCCATAGGTGCAATAGCATACAGGTGCAATTGTCATGGGTTCAAATGTACGTGGGTTCAAATGTAATGGAACCGAGATTTACATATCCGTGAATGGGCGTGGATTGTATTCCCGCTTGTAGTTTGGGTTCAAAGGTGAGATTTCAAGTTCAGGTTCATTGTCAGGTGAAAGATAAAGAGCCCGATGCCTCACAAGGGCGATACTGAATCGGAAAGATTCCGGTTCATACTGTGATAATATAATCCTAACACAGGGTTTCTCAAACTGGAGTCTGTGATGGCTGCACAGGGGGGTAGGCAACGATATAAAATAAGTCTGAAACATATACAAATAGATCTTAATATTATCGAATTGCGTTAGCTTATAAGTATTTAACGTTAGTATGTATTGTTTCAGACTTTTATGAGTTCTATTTCATCATAGATCATTTATTATTATATATTACATTATATAATTCCTCGTTGGTTAAGAACAGAAATTGATACGACATAGGATGGGGATCCGTCAAAATAAGATTCACAAACAGGGATCCCCGGCCCAAAGAAATTGAGAAACCTTGGCCTAACGCAGGGTCGGCCAACCTTTTTGGCCGACGGGCCACATTTAGTTTACTAATAATTGCGCGGGCCACTTAACATGGTAATTATGATCTAGTTTTGCTACACTGACCAAAAGTTAATGAAAAAACAAACAAAACCCTCGCACCAAACTTTCTCAATAATGAGAACAATAAAAAAACGAAGATACAGTAAAGTCAACAAAGTTTTTTCTACCCGTAGACATTTTAGTGTGAAGTTTGGCACTGTTTTTTGTCAATATTCGCTGAAAAGGACGATGTAGCAATGCGAAGCGAATTTTCCATATTACTGTCAGAAATTAGTGATCTCACAGGGGATTTATCATGGTTCATCTGAGAAAAAACTTGCTTGTACGAGTACGTGCTGCCAAATTATGAGGTCATCGAAACTGCCATTCTGCCCAAGTGTGTGAGCTACTATTTATGTATCGATATCTTCCAGTTGGTGATGGCACTCATGGCTCGTTTGAAAGGGTATCATTGTATCAAATCTTCATATTAACTACATCACCCGAAAAATAGAAGTTTTACTCAATTTTTTTTATTTAATTTCGAAAATACAGCGCGGGCCACTCGAAACTCCTCGGCGGGCCACATGTGACCCGCGGGCCACGGGTTGGACGACCCTGACCTAACGTACCCGGTTACTGTTTAAACAGGGCCTTGTTCGGAGCAGTGGTCTAAAAATATCCGATAAAAATATTATTATCTAATAAATTACTTTATTTTCAGGAACAAAAACAATAAATTGAAAGTTAAACAGTTCCCGGAATATGAATATACAAACCAATTGGAACTATGAATATCTTTCGACAGATAATGGCGAAATCGATATATTGGCCGAAACAAGTTTTCTTGTCGTATCAAGATGAAGTCTACACATTGAAATGAATCGGAGAAGTTGCTACTGGTTTGAAACAACTATTAGATTAGAATATCATATAAATTAGTCGTCTTATCACCTCCTCTCTGCCTGGACAAAATATATTCCGTCATATACAAGTTGGGTGTCGGATAGCTTTCCTAGCTAGAACAATATTTCAGACTAAATCTATGTTTCACGTGGAATAAATAGACACAATTTCCAATCTTGGTGTCTTTCCTTTCTATCATGAAGAGTTAGAGTGGGAGACGAATTCGTGTTTTACAATCATAAACGGATATTTATTCGTCAAACTGTTAACTTTTAACTGTTTGAGGCAGCGTAAAGATTACGCGACTTTACGGACATGGTAGCCTATATATCGGTCATAAAAATGGGCGTACCGTCCATTACTAATCCAGATTTTAAATTGTTGTCAACGAACTTTGAGGCGAAGATTTATGTGAAAAAGTTTCCAATTTAATAGTAAATTAAATCTTGCTCGAACTGTATGTATTTTTGCAGCATTGATTTGTTTTCAAGATGAGTGGAAATCGATGGTCTTGTGATTAGGTCAGTTCAAGGTACCGTCAGTTCAGTCCATGGGGTTCCCACATGTTTCCATTCATATCCAAGAGTCTATATTATTATATGTATATTGTTTGAAAATGATCGTTTTAATATAATTAATATTATATGTCTGTTTCACTAGTGTTTCGTGAAAGTTCAATTTGTAGAATCACATTTTTGATCGTCCTATTTTATGATGACAAATATAAATCATATTATCAATCGCACAGGGGTTCCTCAAGCTGAGACTGTCCCACCTAAAACAGGACGTATGGTAAGCCTAGATTTAACTTTGTTAGCGTCTTAAGCTCAATATCTTGGATTCAAAGCAAGGCCGACCCAGAAATTCAGGTCCCTTTAAAATAGCATCTCTTTACCGAAATGTGACACTCTTGTATCTGAATCATCCAATTTTGATTTGGCGCAGGTCGGACGTCATGGCATAATCCATGAGCATAAATGGGCATAACTTTGGTCTGATTTTTATATTATTTGCATAGGGTAGTACGTAGCTGGTAGGACGCTCACTGATTTATTCACAAATAACTCATTTGATTGAAACAAATAAATGTTTAACTTACTCCCTACGTATTAGTAATGCTTGTGCTCTGTCACGAATAGGGTTTTGTTTTTCCTCAATTCTAAAAAAACATCGTGTTTTAAAACAAGGGCTTGTTTTGAATCAAATTTTTTCTGTATTTTTTATTGAAATACCCCTTGCATCGTCGCGAAACTACGCCAAAACGTTGCATTCTGGCAGCTGCACACGCAGCCGGAATTATAATTTCAAAAATGTAAGTAAAATTTTTTATTTTGACTCTTACCACTATTGCGTACATTTATCGCCACTTTATATCTCCACCAAAGTCATAAGATTTTACCCGGAATGTTTAGCCGAGATATTAGAGAGACGTTTTGGGTAAGTAAAATCATGATAATTAGCTCACATGCCCACTACAAAAGCAATTAGATCAAGTGCAGCCCTTCGGCAAAACGAGTGGGTTGCGATAATGAAGAATATGCTTATATCTAGGGATTTGTTCAAAAAGAAATGTTTTAAAACAATTTTTTTGCCTGTTTTGTTCAAAATGGCTGTACTATTTGATTTTTTTGTAATAGATAGGTTGAAAAAAAAATGGATGTAAAAATTTGCCAAGCGCTTCTTATTTGCAATAAATCTTTTAAAACGCCACAAATATTGATAGAGGCTCATGCACACCTTCTCAAGCTGCAGTTCAGTGGTTGGCGCAGTAAGACGCAACCGATAAGCCATTACGTGAACGCCCCGCTGCGATGAAACCACTTTGCGAAAATTAAAATGCGATCGAATAAATTTGTTTGTATAACTTTGAAAAACTCTATCACTTCAACCTTAAAAACAAAGTATGCTAAGCATAAATTAACTAAACAGTATTAACCATAATAATGCGTTCATTTTATGGGAAAAATGTCAATATGTCAATTTTTCTTACTCAAAACATCTCTCTGATATCTCGGCTAAACATTCCGGGTAAAATCTCATGACTTTGGTGGAAATTTAACATATTGTATTTATTACAAATTGTACAATTGTTTCTTAATTTAAATGAAGTTTATCTATTTCGTTTACTTTCTGTTACATAGTGTCTGCCTTTATGTACGTAACGTAACAGTTACGTAACAATAGAAGTAGTCACTACTTGCTACAATTTTGCGAGTTGCAGTTTATTTATCTTCTGAACCGGGTTTAGTGAACATTAGTGATTTTTTTTAAATATTTTAAAGGGAAATCAAGCAGAGATGATGAAGATGAAAGTTGACCTTTGACCTCCAACGCTAAAAATAAGAAAATCAGTAATTATCAGTAAATCCCTAGCCACGAAACAAAACGACATGACATTGTGATTAAATCAGCAAATACAGTTGATTGATTCATCTATTGATCATCATGACGTCATTCGACAACTTAAGTTTGCTGTCTAACACTAGTCTGGTATTAGACTTGTTTCTGTATAGAGATATTGAGGCGCGAATTTATGTGACAATGTTATTAATTTATTTGTTAGGTAAAGATTGCTTCAACACGGTTAGTCAACATCGAATAAATTACGAAACTGTCGTGGTCGCGATGGTTTGGTCGTTGGGATGAACATATAGTTATATTGTGCGATAATTTGTAATATAAATTATCATAGTCATAATATTAGCCTCTTAAACCAGGGGTCGGCAAACTAAGGCTACGGAGCATTATAATCCGGCCCGCGACGCTTCACTAAATTATATTAACAAAACAGCGGTGTTGACGATCATATTCTTTACGTGACAGAATTTGTTTTGGGACATAAATTATATTATAACCTAAAAAGTATATTATTTACAATCACTCTTTTAATGAGCCTATAATTGATTATAATTAGACAAATGGCAACAGAACGTAAAAAAGTTGATGCTAAATGCAAATGGTTTATCGACGCAGAAAATATCCAACGCGCACTGCTTGAAATTTAACTGAAATCTTTCAACTTTCTAAAAATATGTGCGGCCCGCCAATGAATGGAAACCTTTAATTTTGGTCCGCGAACGCCAAAAGTTTGCCGACCTCTGTCTTAAAAAACATTTTTTATGAAATAAATTATCATAGTCATAATAATAACCTCTTAAACATTTAGCATAAAAGTTCTCAAAGGGGGAATAATTCTGTTATACATAACCAATATATGATTGAAAATGAACAGATTGTATGTATTACAAATTGTACAATTGTTTCTTAATTTAAATGATGTTTATCTATTTCGTTTACTTTCTGTTACATAGTGTCTGCCTTTATGTACGTAACGTAACAGTTACGTAACAATAGAAGTAGTCACTACTTGCTTCAATTTTGTGAGCTGCAGTTTATTTATCTTCTGAACCGGGTTTAGTGAACATTAGTGATTTTTTTTTAAATATTTTAAAGGAAAATCAAGCAGAGATGAGGAAGATGAAAGTTGACCTTTGACCTCCAACGCTAAAAATAAGAAAATCAGTAATTATCCAGTTAGGGCGAGGAATGCAGATTGCACTGGTAATTCAAATCATTCCTAACCTGAACACCAAATGGATAATTACAAATTTGTTATTAAAAAACGTGGCGGTGGTGTTTTTCTCAAATTTTCACATTTTTGCATTAGTAACGGGGGCTTTGTACAAAAGATTCGGAATTGCTGTCCGAATAGCCGCGCTAAAACGAGTGCGCCAATCGTCTCATTCTGTAGTCTACACTCTACGCAGTGCGTCCCAACCTTTTTCCGTTCGCAACCCACTTTTATTGCCATTTTTTGGTGCGACCCACAATGAGATATGAAACAATGTATTCACATGTAATTTACTATTAATGATATTATCAGATCAAGTCGAGGCTTGATAGGAGACAAGCTCACACGTAACGTGGCATTCACACTCAACACATTGTGTTTTGGCTCAAAGTCATTTCCTGCCATAATGAAATCACATTTGATCTAATTAGATTCATATTTTCTCGTACTGAAATTATTAACGAGACACAACGCGTAATTCTAATTGTTACATTATTTATAATTCTAAGTGTTACGTAATGATAATGCCACTGGCTGGAAAGCACTGGTCTAACCTTGCTTTAATTAAACAAACTTTTATTTTTAGCAGAAACGTAACTTCAATTTAATAATGGAATCTAAAATAAAAGATCCCGAAACCAAGGATTTACTATTTAATTACGAAGAAGTCCGGCCTCGGTTCAACCTATATATCGTTGCATTTTATATTCTGATTTTTCTTCTTCTGGTCGGGATCGCCATCGTTGTGCTCATCACTCAAGGATTAATTTAGGTTCAAAGGTGAGATTTTTCATATCCGGTTACAGTTTAGGATTAAAGGTGAGATTTTTGTTTCCGGGTATGAGTTAGGTTCAAAAGTGAGATTTTTATCTTCGTGTCTATGTGTGAATTGAATTTCCTGGTATTGTTTAGAATTCAGGGGAGGGTAAGGGTTTTGGATCAGGGGCCAACAATTTTGCTCACCTGGACTGGCGAGCCATGTAATTGCGACGTAGAAAGTTACACTTCGTGAACGATATTTACAATGTTACAAAAGCAAAAGTGAAAACAATATACCTTGTGACAAAACTAAATTTATCGCAATATCAACCAATTTCTTGAATCATTTTTTAATTCAAACATCAAAATTTGGTTGCTTAGTTTGGTTGTGGGTGGCAGATTGAATTACCCAACGGACTAGATTTGGCCCGCGGGTGGTAGTTTGCCCATGTGAGCCCTCTAGATTCAAGGGAGGGAATTTATATCTCGGATGTGAGTAGGTTCAATAGTGAGATTTTTATTTCCGGGTATTTATTTCCGGCAATAAATACTGACCCGGAAAAACTCCGACCCACCCGATGAAAGTTCATAGATTATTTTTCGGAGACCTGTTGGAGTGAAGGTACAAAAAGTCCTTGTTAAAAATTTCTCTAATAAAATACTCCATTTTCAGGAACAAGCGTAAAAATGGAATTTACCAATTCGTTTCCAAGCAACTGGAAATAAGAAGGTGTCTCGGCTAAAAATCGAAAAATATAAAGATCGGTCGGAAGAACGCTTTCTTGTAGTTTGGAAAAGTCTCCATCGCTATTGAACATTTTGCTACGCCATATATTCAAGCCGTCTAATCATCTTTCTCATCCAGAATACTCCGCCACATGACACATTGGAAAAACTACCGGTCTATCGATGTATAGCATCAGAAGTACTATTGTATAAAAAATAACCGGTGCTCCGGAAGTATGCGCACCAAGATGTCGCACAACCTGAATCCTAATCGGTACACACATACTATGTTCAGGTTGTGCGCCATTTTGGTGCGCATACTTCTGGAGGTCAGAATAATCATTATAACAATTACGGGTGTCGCCGCTCGATAACCAGCAGGGCCGGATTTACCAATAGACCAGACAGGCTGGAACCTAGGGCCTCAACGTCCAGGGGACTTGAAATTCGGTTTTGAAGTTTGTAATTCTTTTAAAATCTTGACAAGTTTAAATCCTACTTATTCTGTGCATTGACAGTGACAAACTTAAACAGATAAATTTTTATGAACTTTTGCATGATTTTGCTTTGACGAAAGCTAGAAATTTTTTTTGTAGCTTAGTCTTACTCTTAGTTTTTGATGGCTGTAACTATTTCACATGTCCTCGTAAATAAATTTTACAATTATTGTAACTGTTGTTTGATCAAAGAAATTAAAAGCAAAACTGCCTTAAGTAAATTTTAATTTTTTTAACAATAAATTTGCACCCATGAATGGGGAGAATGAAAAGAACGAAGAGTTTAATGCACTAATATTTTTAACATTAAGCAATGATATGTGATGTTGTTTAGAGAGAAATTATGAGCTCAAAAATACGGAGGGACCTCACACATGAAATAGCCTAGGGCCTCTCATGGTCTAAATCCGGCCCTGATAACCAGTATTGGTTTCTCGCGACTCTTTTTACCCCGAATTATTCGTTTTTGGTTCTTTTTACATTCGGTATTCATTTATTGTATTTCATGTATGGTGAAAATATAAACTACTGATTACCATTTTCTGAGATTATTATAGGAAATATATAATGAAGGTGACCGTACATTTGAACCCATGTACATTTGAACCCATGCGTATATCCACGAGTTCAATCTATATGCGGGTGCTAAAACCCATGGGTTAGGGTTAGTATGAGTTTAACTATCCGTGAAACAAAACAAAAAAAATTCATAGGTGCAATAGCATACAGGTGCAATTGTCATGGGTTCAAATGTACGTGGGTTCAAATGTAATGGAACCTATAATGAAGAGTGACATTGGTACGCTATATACCAGGGATGGCGAACCTTTTTCAATCAATGGGTCAAAAATTATATTTTCATCACTGAACAGAAGAGCGTGGGTCACAGATATTTAATCAATGTTAGTATCTGTAAGAAACTTCTGAAATAAATCTTATAAGCTAGGTGTTTAGGTGAGTGAACACATACCGCTTCTTCTTGGCAAAACCTTCCTGTAAGTTTTAAACCTTATCTAAGGTTGTGTTTGCTCTCCTGATTTTATAATCCATTTATTTTTACCCATCATTTTATTGTTATACCGATTATGGAGTCGAAATAAACTTATACTAAGCTTCTGTTGGTGTGGTTTTGGGCTTTACTTATGCAGAACTTCTATCAGGGACTTATTATGGCACTCGCAAAGTAGCATGTAGTTCTCGTATGACCCCTAAAACAGTCTGCAGATGCACTTCCAAATGAGACAAGCCGTTGCAAGAAATGAACTGATCAATTGCATTGTTATGTCATAAAAACGATATCAGAGCCAAAACTGAATAAGGACGCGTCAAAGATTAGAGGTTTTGAAACTTAACGGCCCGAAAATTATGAATTTGAATATGAGCTATCGCAACCCTGACTGCCCAACTGACGGTACATTATTATAGTTAATTTAAGGCCGGTTTTATCAATTTTCATCACTGATATGTCAGCATTTTATTTTATTCGCGCTTTGGCGGGTCACGAATAAAACGCGGTGGGTTACTTTGTGACCCGCGGGTCAGTGGTTCTCCATCCCTGATATATACCACGAAGTGTCGTCCATGCTCACGGTGTAATAAATATTTTTTTATGTTCCGTATACTATTACGTATATTCAGTGTATTAAACCGGTTCTGGCAACTGAACTAATACTCGTTTAGGAAGCAAGGCGGTGTAGTTGACAAAATTAATCCCATTCCCAACATGGAATGATACCAGGACGAGAGGTCGTGGTTCACCATATGATTACACCGTGTTATGGGCGTTCCTCTCCCCCAGGATGAATATATAAGTCCTATCCAAAGGCGCAACTCCCGTAATAATTAGATGTGTGAAGATTGCTGGATTTCCTCACACCCCTAGAGCCTGGGTTCGCAAGTTCAAATCCTGCGAGGGATAATTATATGCAAGAGGATTGCTGGACTCCGCACCGGGCGTAGGGTGGTTCACGTAATCGCTGGTCGGTTACGGCTTCTTCCGCCATCAAGTCCATGCATCTGAAAACAAATAACTGGCTAATAATCCCATACCTGACATGGAGTGGTAACCGATAGTCCGTGGTATGACATATGATTGAGCCGTCTAATTGGCTTTCCTCCCCTCCGGGACGAATATATAATCGCATCCCAAGACGCATCCCCAGTAGGGTAATAATAGATTGCTGGATTTCCTCTAACTCAGTTACGGCTTCCAATATCCTACACAATATATCTTTCCATTATACACGGGCGGGAATAATACAATACAACATGCAGTATTCAAAGTCAGCTCCCCCCAGGTTCGCAATTTACAGTAAACAATAATTATTATAAGCAGTCAAATATTCTCCAAACTTTTTTTAACAAACTCACATAAATAGCACCAATTTGTGTTGCCGACATTTAAACTTGTGCAACAGTGGTTCTCAAACGGTGGGGCGTGTCCCACAAGACGCATAGACAATTATTTGAGGTAAAACTAATCAAAAATAAAATATTTGTTAGATTCGATCTTGCCTGCCTTATTTTGAATATTTACATTTCTTTATTATGGATATTTACGTTCTATCCACGTATTTTCAACATGTTTTTCGAATAAAACATACTTTCACTTCACTATCTGTTATTTGTAGCTTGTTGTTAGCTGGGTATTTGAGGTGGGGCGCGAGACTTGACAAGTTCGAGAAAGGGGGTGTGGTGTAAAAAGTTTGAGAACCACTGATGTACATAGTTAATGAAGCTGTCAATTTTGTTTATGAGATCTTGACAAGAATTTGACAACTAATAGAAAATGTGAATGGTGTAACACAAAAACTGAAAGCAAGTATACAGGCAAATATTACACAGACGAAACAAAGCTTACAGATCAGTAAATTCACAAGTAACCACTTCCTTGCAAAATGAAATAAATAAATTAAATTTTTTACCTCTGCCATGACACATTAAAATCACAAACACAGACAAAAATTCGGAAAAACTTCAAATAAGGCTTAAAACATGACACATAAGAGTACTACCGTATTTTAGGGACCAAGTGCACTGTCAATAAATTGCTTAGATTGGGTTTTGTTGATACACGAGGCGCATCGGTACCGATACTAGTTTTGGGGGAACTCCTGTTGTATGCGAACCAAGATGCCAGACACCGGAACGTAGTATGTGTACCAGGTTAGGTGGTCACTTGGCTGGTCCATAGAACAGAAATAAGGAAAATTGGAATAAAATTATGGCCTAACCCTAACTTGGTACACATACTACGTTCCGACGTCTCCTATCTTGATTCAAATACTACAGGAGTACCGCTTTGAGTGTAGACAACAAAGCTTAAAGCACTACCTGACACATACATTTGGCACTTGATCGATTTTTAAGAAAACAAAAAGTATTTTAAGCGCTCCTTATGGTCCATAAAATACGTTACATGCATGGTCAATCCACATTGCGAAATAGAATATAGAGTAAAAATACTCAAAAGCTTGTGACTAATTGTGATAATACATGCTTGGCATTGAGCTAACGAGTCATGCAAATTTTCAGTCAAATTAACAAATAAACAAAAAATTCTGTCAGAGCACCAGAACGTCAGAATACAATTTAAGGTGTGTACTGGTCATGGCCCAATTTTCACTTGTTGAGAAAGTACATCAGTGAAATGAATAATATTGTACCAATAATCTAATCACAGTTACGCACGGTAAAGCAGGGATCGAATACAGTGCATTTTTTTTTAAAAGACAATTTATAAAATAAAGCACATTATCCGGATTAGTGGTCTCAAAAGTTAGCGTAATTTTTATGAAAACAATCAAAGCAACATTTCTACACAAGAAAAAAAGAGAAAAACAAATTCAATAGAATACAAAATTTGACAAGCTGATTGCTATACCTTAACAATTTACAGTAAATCCTATTGCATTGGGTTTCAACCTTTTTAAAGCAACCCTTAATGAAACATTCCCTGTGCAATAGTTTAATTGTCTTATGCAAAAAACACCATTTGATTAATTGTGTAAACTATTAATATATATAAAAGGGTTCCATTACATTTGAACCCACGTACATTTGAACCCATGACAATTGCACCTGCATACTATTGCACCTATGGAAATTTTGTTGTTGTACGGATAGTTGAACCCATACTAACCCTAACCCATGGGTTTGTTTCAGCACCCGCATATTGATTGAACCCGCGGATATAGACATGGGTTCAAATGTACGTGGGTTCAAATGTACCGTCACCATATAAAAGCAAACGTAATATTGACAAAACAAAATGATCTTTCAAGTGTGCAAGTTGGTGATAATACTATTTGTGACTATCAGTGATAATACTGATAGATATTTAACTATATTTAAACAATATACATATATTAATACAGACTCCAGAATTCAAATTGAACCTTGAAAAACCGATCAACTGGGATGCTGGCAAACCCTGGTTGAAAACCACTGTTCTACTGAAAGCTTTGTACAAAGTATTTTATAAAGTATGGTGACACATAACAGTAGAAGAAACAAGGAAAGAAGGATAGGCCGTTCATCACAAATCAAGCAAGAACAATTTAAACATTTTTGTGGATTTGAACATTTACTCTGTGTAAAGTTTAAGATCTGTTTGATTCTCAAATAAAAATGTTTTAGGTAAAAAATGGATTGATGTTTGGTCGGGGATCTTAAAGGGTTGAGTAAAACAAAGGCAATAGTTTTAGTAGCTATAAAATAAGGCCAAATTGAAGTGAAGCTTTGCTCATTTGTATTTTGCTTGTATATTTCATTTTATACTACAGGGCAACCCAAAAACCCACTGATGAGGTAACCGTGGTAACCGCAGTGGATGGAATGCAAAGTGACCTTTGATGGAATGGCAAACGGGAGATCGCTAGTTTTTGTGTGCTAGGAAATATGAAAAATAAATAGGAAGCACTCGAATTGTGAGAGGTTTATGAGGTATACTCAATAATGATATTGAATTGGGATGCAATGAATGGTGTGATTCAGATGGTTTGCACCACCCTTTTTAGAATGTAGAGGACGCTCTATCAGTAAACAATACCTTTGCACAGGATGGTAAATTTACTAAAGATACTTAGGTATGTATTTTTGATCGACCATCAGTTCGGTTTTTAATTTTGAAACATTGAAATTTTGAAAAATCCGCTCTCAACACTCAAGATTAGATTCGGATTGAATTTGGAATTGAACTCCCCAAAAGACTATTAAAAGTAGCAATGGATGTGAAAGACCAAACAGCATGTTATAAAAATGGGTAAGCTATATTAAACAAGAAAGCTATGCTCAAATTTATAGGCACAACGGCCAAAACGAAGTATCATCAAATCTTTTACAGTATCAGTAGTCTGATTACGAGATCGCTGAAATGCAGTCACAGAACCACGACACGGTACGCATTTTTTAATTCTGATGACAAGATCGCACACACAAAAACAAATGTCATAAAGCCCACAGAAATTTTAGAAATAAATGAAAGTAATAGCCTGAAAATTTCAAACTAATTGGTCCAGTAGTTAAAAAGAAAAGAGATTTTTTTATAACGACAAAAAAAAAATGCTAGGGAAATGCTTTGTGTCCAAAATCAGTGTTTTCTATCTCTCAACATAGCAGCTTTATATTAGCAACTGTTTCTGTGGGGCCTAAAACCAATAAAAATGTGAAAATATTCCCTAAAAAAAATTCCTATTGTAAAGAACACTGTATCATGGTAAGTTGCAATAAATACTGGGGACTTGGAGTCTAAATTGGGTGTTATACACTAGGCTGTAGTAAATCAGTATGACTTGGTCGATTATTTATAGTTGTAAAAGCATTTGGCATCTAGTTGCCAGACATAAAACGCGCTTCATTCAATTCATGACTTGAAAACAATGCTTATCTCAGCCATGCTGATCACAAAATTTAATTATGGTACTATTAAGTATTAATTAACAAAAATTTGAGAAAATTCATAATAATGTTCAAAGTTCCATATTTTCTAGTGCATCACTCTATCAATTGACTAAGAAAAAAGTTGTAATCAATATTACATTAATAAAATCGAACAATTCCACGCTATAATGAAAAAAGTAGGGCTAATGAAGGTAATGATTTTTGATCCATTAGCATTTTCATTTTCCTTAATCACCCGTAATGTCTCTAGGAGAATGAATGATCTTCCTAACTTCTGAGTGAGTGCTACTGACCAAGTGTATTTCCTTAAAATATCAACTAATAATAAACAAAATTTTCAGCAGTGAAATGCAGTTTTCAGGCATTTTTCTTTCAATCAATAATATTATTCTACTCTTCTATTGCTATACTGTATTATTGCACTCTATGTTGTGTATGGCAGATGGGATAAAAACAAAAGTATGGTCTGCAATGTAAGGAATTTCAGACAAAAGATAGAATTCAGTTTAAGGAGTTTCGAGATCAATCCTTTCAGTAATAATTGTTTTCACATAGGCAAGGGCAGTGTTCCCTCTAAAATGTGCGCGTGCACACAGTTTTCAGAAGGTTGCGCCCACGCATAGATTTACTGCGCACAGATGTATTTCGATGTAATGTAACAATGTAACGGTTCTCAATTGGCAGGTTGATAAAGTTTGTTGTTGGCCCACTTATTACCCGGTTAGAACGCCAAAATTTCTTCATTGGTTTTTGCACAAATATTACGCATTTCCAAGAAAGTGCGCACACACCAAAATTTTTGCGCAAACATGATAAAATAAAAAAGAAAATTTTTTTGCAAGAACTATATCGTTTTTTTTAAATTTTTTTTGTGTTTAATATTTTTATTTTATTTTTATTCCATTTTTTTTATTTTAATATTGTTATCTTCAGATGGGGGACAATGGATCCGCCTGACTTTGACACGCTCATGAATACCTATTATAAGATAACATCAAATAAAAACTAAATGAAAAAAAAAAATAAAACCAGTAATTCAAAATACTAGCTGCAATCTAACACGAGTGAGACTTTGAAAGATATGTGTCATTTTTACTGTTCATCTGCCAGCTGTAGATCGGGCACCAAGGGATTTTCTTCATCTACTGGCAAAGGCTTGTCTTTTAACGCAGTACTCTGACGCTTTTTTTTGCAATAACAATACACTGCTAGGGCTGCTATTATCATACCAATAATCACACTGGCAACAATCCATGCAATGGTTGCGCCAGGCAATTTTGTAGCTGTAACCAGTGGCGGAACAATTTCATCTTTTGTAGCTTGTTCTGTAGTGATTTTTTGTGGAATGGAAACTGCTGTTGTTGTAGGATCTGAAATAAATTGTAATGTTAAATATATTGATAGGTTTGAAAGAAATTGTATTGTTAAATGTTGTAGGTTTTTTTAGTTACAGTTGGTCTTAGCATTTTAGTGGTCGCTCGTAGTTTGCAACTATGGCACAAACATGCTGAAATCTGTCACTCTAACCTCTAGGCCAGGGGTGGGCAAATTATCGCCCGCGGGCCAGGTTTTATTTGACGACTACACTAAATTAGAAATCATGTCTATAGTTCTTATGAATATAAATTCCCTTCAAAAATATCAATGAAAATAGCGCCATAATGGCCCCGATTGTTACATTGTGTGTCTTATTATTATAATAAATGTTAATCTGACTGTTAAACTAATTCTTGTAAATAAACAGTTTTTTATTCATAGTTTTTCATATTGAATTTTGAGCTTCCAGCAAAGTAACCAGATGTATTACTTGAAACCGGGAAAAGAAATTGCCCACCAATGCTCTAGAGCAGCCATGTGTAACCTACGGCTCGCGAGCCAAATCTGGTCCATTGAGTAGTTCAATCTAGCCCATCTGATGCTGCTACAACCACTAAAACCAAATTTTGATGTCAAGCTAAAAATTGCTCAAGGATTTTGTTGAGCCTGGGATTAAATTTAGTTCTAGCTCAAGGCTTATTATTGTTTTCCATCTTTGCTTTTGTAACAGTGTAATGATTGTTCACGAAATGCAACTTTTTTCATCACACTTACATGGCCCACCAGTCTAGGTAGGCAAAATTTTTGGCCCCTGTTTCAAAAATCTTGCCCATCCTTGCTCTAGGCCAGAAGTTCCCAAACCAGGGGTCGCGCCCCCAAATTGGGTCGGAGTGATAAGTAGGTAGGGTCGCAAACAGTTTATGGGGTCGCTGAGGTATGGTAGAGGATGGATGTACAAAACATCTAAGCTTTAACAAACCATGATAAATTTAGCAGTTTGTACTATGGCTTACTGTAAAACAGGCCTATAGGCATCGCCCTAAGCTTATGCTAAAAAAAATGTAGGTGCGTATTGTGACATCACTGTATGGTTTTAGCTTATTTTACTTAATACCACCACATGACCAAACTCAAAAGTCCAGTGAAAGAATCTCTGAGGTTTCATGAAAAATATATACATTGACCTGGGGTCGCACTGGGTTGTGGAAGACTAACGAAACAGAATTTTAAACATAGCCCATAACCCCCCCCCCCAGCTAGTGATTATTTGTTAATCGAAACAGCGCTATTCTGTTGTTCATGACGATTTCAATATTTTTTTAATAAAGTGCAAATATGAGGAAATGACAAAAAACCTCCTGAATTATAAATACGAGAATATCGGTCGGAAACCGAAGACTTATCGATCGAAGGTTAGGGAATCCCCCAAAACAGCGCTCTTACTCCATAGTGACACCGTGTGTCCAATCACTAATTAATTAATAACTCGCTCATTATACGACATAATTCATCGAAAATCAATAGGCTTCTGATCCGAGCTATGATGCTATGAGCTTTCGTGAGATATCGCGTGCATCTATCAGACAGACAGACAAACAAATACCTATCAACATACGTACCGATTAAAATCGATAAGTAATAAGTTATATTCTATATGGTAATCTTCCCACATCCAAAGTTAATAGAGCCATTTATTCAAAATAAAGAATATGTGGTTAAAATTGAACACCCAAAAAGTACTGAAATTTGGCACCCAAAATTTCAACTTGGCAATTAGAAATTTCAGAAACCCCCCTTTGAAAATATCTGTCTACGCTCTGGTATAAACTGCAAACTTATATGTTAGCAAACCTAATACTGGCGAAGGCGCAAAACAAAATGATTTTTTAAGTGTAGCAAGTTTACCAAACTAGCAAACCTACTGTAATCGAATTTGGATGGAAACTTTTCAAATTCCTGCTCTGTACCTGCCGTAATTCTGTGTGAAAACCACTGCACTCATTTGTATTTAATCAGGGGTGGGCACATTACAGCCAGCGGTCAGTACCCAGCCCACCGAAGTGTTTCATCCGACCACTTGTGGCTACTGGAATTACGACTATAGTTTTTATGAATATTAATTTCTGTTGAAAATCATGTTGACTGTTACATTGCGATTCTTATTATTACTTATTAGCCTTTATTTGCAACTGGCTCAGGAAAGTAATTGTCCACCTCTGTATTAAATATGATATCTTTATTGATTGACTTACCATCTGGTAGATCCGAAGCTGTTGTCCCAGCTGCAGTCGTTGTTTCTATAATAGCAGTAGTAAAAGGTTCGGAAGTTGTGTTTTCTAACTCGGTCGTCGGTTGCTCTTTAATGCTGTGATAAAAAATTGAATAAACAAAATATACCTTGGCTGTGTACTATTGATTAGAATTATATTCCTAACCCAGCGGGTCCCGAGTTGCAAAGAGAGCCGTGAAAATTAACAGAATTGTGTTAAACAAAACTAAAATATGATTAAATCTTTGGCATGTATTTATTATTTTACTATAAATGTTTAATCATTTTTTATATTAAATGACGTGTATGCTGTTAATGTCAACAAACTTTAAAATGCATAAAGTACATATTAACGATTGCAAAATTGAGTTTTATTTAAAAGTGCGCCGTGAGTTTTTTCCCTGATAATTGGGTGGCACATGGACAAAAAGTGTGGGAATTGCTGGCATATTTATTAAATTTCTAATAACCGGATAGGAAATTTTGTCGTTCTTGCGGAGGAAATTTGCTGTGTATATACTTTAGTATTACGTTACTAATATTCTTTATTTCTTTATTATCACTATGATACCTTCTTATGCATACATTATAAACTACTTCAACTGTACAAAAGCAAGCTTGCAAGTTGCACATAACAATAGCTAAGGATCGATTACAGTACCATTTGTGAGCAGTGAAGACAGAACTGTTGACATTTTATTGGAGGTGAATTATTCTACCAATTTGAAGCATTTATGCAATCGATTTGCACAGGGTTATCATTAAGTACTGCTACAATTACAGAATCTTGTTATGAAGCGAGTTCTCCATATATCTTAAACAGGTTTGTTTTATTTTAATCAGTGTATGATTTTTTTTTTATTATCTCAAAACACACCATTATGCCCACGATTAGTTGCACAGAACACATCAAAGTTTTTTTTTAAATTTACAGAAGTGAGCTTCATGATCATGACACCGCCACATTTTTAAAAGTAATAAAACAAATGACAGTACAAAGACAATGAATTAATCTTGATTGACAGACACTTTGGCAGCGGGGAATACATTACAAAAGAGGTAAACCCATATATGAAACTTAAACAAAGCATGTATGAGAAGACTCTGCCAAAAGTAAGCCGACCCAGAAAAACCAAAATAAGCATAGCTGCACAATTTAGCCCCCCCCCCCCCCCCCTCAAAAAAAATATTAAACCAACAATTGAATCCAGAAAAGCGACTTATTAGTCAAGAAATACGGTAATACTCACCCAGAGCAACTAATACTGTGTTGTGGAAATGGGTTTTTCTGTCCATCTGGACATTTCTTGCAACAAAACTCATCTTTAAGGAAGTCCAGTTCAATAGTTTTACAATCGGTTGTTTTAAAATAGTTGACATCACAGATGTAATTCTCAGAGACTGGACCATACTCTGCAGGTTTTGGGAGCACCAGTCCCATGCACTGAGGTGTTAGAATTAAAAGTATCATCAAGAGTAGCTCCATCACGATTATTGTTTGCGGATTTATCCACAATCTCCTAAAGATATTTGTAGATTTGCTACACTAAGAGTAATATTTAAATGTTAAGTTTTTCTTTTCCAAATTTTTCCTGATTTCTAAAAACGAGAATCCAAGGTCTAAGCTTAGACCAGCAACAGTATTGATGGGATATATCGTATATATCAGGGGTGGGCACAATTTTTTCTTATAGGAGCCGCATGCTGCAAGTCAGAACTTTAAAAGAGCTGCAGAATTTGTGAATTTAATATTATTATCATAATACCATGAACAGAAAAGAAATTCACACAAGAGTCTAATAACAATAAATAGATAAACGAGGCAGCTATGCTCAAATATATGCACAATTTGAGTTCATTCAATTTGTGTTTCCTTATAGCTGATTTACAAGGGTAGTCTCGTAAGAAGTTTTCATGATTCGTTTCATGGTGCCGTTTTACATTGCTGACTTTATTCTGACTTAGTAGCTTATGGAAGATTATGCACAAAGATTTATTCTCCTGACTAGTAAATGCGTATTCTTCTTCCCATTCTGACTTGACAACTCTGTTTTCATCTTCGTACTTTCGTTTCTTAATTGAGGATATATCGCACAGTAACTTAGACTAACTAACCGCAATTGAGCTGCAATACCGCCGACGCATCAATAAACATTGACCGTTGTGACGAAAGATTTTCTGACTTGACTGACTAAAATTCAACGCTACAGCAATTTTCATACTAAAACATGATTTGTCTTAATCATTGAGGAAAACTTCTTTACGACTTTTAATAAATTAAAAGAGTTTACATTAAAGTTTTTCTCTTAGTTAAAATTTAGATGATAATTTATGTTATCGAGAAGAGCCGCACAAAAAGTCTGGCGAGCCGCGGTGTGCCCACCCCTGGTATATATATACATAAAAATATCTGTGTGACAAAAATATCAGTAATAAGCATTTCACACAAGACAATACTTTTGTATAAAAAATTTTATAAGTTTTTTTTTTTGAATGAGGCCATGTATACACATCTACTTCTATGTAAAAATTTACAATAATTTGGAAGTATCGAAATCTTTCTGGTACGGCAATCAGGGGCGTAGCCGGAAGTTTCCAAAGGTGGGGAGGGCTGAAATACTTAATTACTAAGTTAGACCGAAACAGCGTGGCTCCGAGTGTAGGTTTTCAAAATACAGAGGGTCTGAAAAGCTTTTCAAGCTATGGAAGAGTGCTATTTCTGATTAAAAAAATAACGCTTTTTGACACCTCACAAGGGGAATTCTGACCCTTAACCTCCCCTTGCCAGCAATGCCTACTTAATTTATGATTAAAATGTTAGACATGGGAATTGAACCCGATATGTTTGGTTGAGTCTACCGCTTGAACGCTTCCAAAATATAGCCTGCCTTATCTATGATCGATCTGACTCTTGAGCACAGACTTTTGTGACATTATAGATGAACTACCAATTTTGTGATGAATCCAACTTCTTTAGTATACACTAACCAGGAATGACAAAAATTCAATAGTTCACTATTCGAAAGACATTTAATATAAGTGGTTCTCAAACGGTGGTAGACAATTTTTTTAGAGGTTGTGAAGCTAATTTAAAATTAAAACAATTATTAGATTTGATCTTGCCTGTTCAATATTAGATATTCACATTTTTTCATTTACGTTCAATCCGCACATTTCAATGTGTTTTTTAATAAAATATAATTTCAACATACTATATGTTATTTGTAGCTTACTGTTAGCTAATGATTTTTAAGGTGTGGCACAAGACTTCACAAATTCTAAAAATGGGGTGCGGCCTAGAAGTATGAGAACCTCTGTTTTATATTACTATTTTCATCCATGGAATATAAAATATTTTAAATTTGGGTTATACCAACAATGAACATTAAAAATCTAAGTATATTCAACTAAGTTTGCTTCAAAAATGGAGCACAGTAAAGATAAACAGTGATTTGATGGATTTTTTATACTTTCCGGCAAATTATTAAAGGCTTCCACGCCATGCTGTAAATTTACAATAGCTTGAAATCATAATAAAAACATACCATTCAATTTATTCACAAAGACTATACCACACCAGCTGTTAAGTTTTTTTCACAAAAGCTACGCTCACCTCAGACACTCCCTTTTAAAATAAATCATATTCAGAACAGCCCTTCCAAATTATTTACAAGCACTATTCCTCAGCAACTGGTAAGTTTTCTCACATAAGCTCTGCTTCAATTAAACACGCCCTTATTTAAAAAATCATAATCAAAACATGCCTTCCATATTATTACCAACTAATCCCTGCTTTTATATATAGTATTGAAACAATTTTAATCATGGTAACGCTGTAATAAACTGAATAGAATAACCAACTAGAAGCTTGCTTTCTCTGGACAAAAACATCCAAACTAAAATTAATCTCGTGATGACAGTCTCGAGACTAGTCAATCGTGAGATCATGTGAGAAAATTCGCGAAGTCATTGTTCACTCATAATGTCTCTCGTGTAACAAATACTCGTTTCCATTATAAGCGATAAATACTAGACATTATGTGTTAAATCGGTAGATTTAAAGAATGAATCAGCGACCAAAGGAATGTTAATATCAAGTGAATAGAAATGATGGGGGTATTTGTAACCATGAATAGGGGTTAAATAAAAAGGTCACTTTGGACCAAAGTAGGTCATGAAATATCACAAATCCTATTTATATTGAAGTTGGGGTGAAATGTTAAACTAAACTGTGTCAAACTCGAATAAAACAAAATAATAAACATTGAGTTGAATAAGCATACAATCTACTTCTATGTAAAGAGCTACTATTGTTTAAAAGGATCAGAATCTTCTGGCTCTTTTTACATCCAGGAATTTTCAAAAGGTGGGTTCCTTAGTTTCTAATTGCTAAGTTAGACCGAAACAGCCAGCGGGGCAAAATGCGGGTTTTCAAAATTCTAGAGGGTCTAAAAGCAATTCAAGCTATCGAAATTTCAAATTTCGGTTTAGGGAAAAAGCTTTAATTTACACATCACGAGGGGAGCTCTGACCCTCAATCCCCCTGGCCACACCCTTGCCTGACACGCCTACATAATTCATGGTCGAGGTTTTAGACGTGAAAATTGAACCCGAAATGATCAGGTGAACCGAACGCTTTTAACCACTTGGTGATCACGATTTCAAAATATAGCCTACACTACAAATGATGGTACTTCCGTAGTGTGTGTACCAGATTAGGGCTAGGCCATAATTTTATTCTGATTTTCCTTATTTTGGTTCTACTACGAGTTTGAGGACTGTCTGTGTTAGCCAAGTGAATATCCCCCTGCCCATAGGTTTCAATGCCTTAACACAACTTGATGTAAAGTAGGCGAACAAATTTTGTTACCTCCATATTGGTACACACACTTCTGGAGCGCCCAAATGGCTTTTATGAGACAACGCTTTACACAAACTACCAATTTTGCGACTAATCCAATTTTCTGAGCTTACCCTTACCCAGGAATGTCATAAATTAAACAATTCACAATTTATAAAGTCATTCTATATTAATATTTTCACCTATGTAATATCAACATATTTTCATTTGGAGTCATGCAAACAGAGAACAATAAAAATTGAAGTATATTCAATAAGATTGTTTTGAAAATACGCAGTTACGATAATCAGTGATTGGAATGATTTAATTTTTCACACTTCCCAGAAATTTATTAAAGCTTTCACGCCTCACTGTAAAGTTTCAATAGCTTGAAATCATAATCATAACAGTCATTTGATTTATTTACAAAATAATTCCTCGGCAAGTTTTTTTCACAAAAGCTCTGCTTCTCCAAACCCACCCTTATTAAAACTGGGCACTATTTCATAGGTTCTCGAAGCCATCAGAGCTTCGTTAGATAAACCTAGCGGCTTCGCGAGCTATTCGTTTACTTATTAAAATACTGACTCGATTAATTTTGTTACTACCCAAATAAGCAATAACGACATTAATAACATTTGACAACGGTAAATACATTCGAACAATCAAAAAAAGTAAATTTAATTTACTTAGGACAACAATGTAACAATGTTTTTTTTGTTTTGATTTTATAAGTTTATTGTGGGGCTCTATAAATAATTGTCAAAATTGGCAACCTACAGAGACATGTCTAGACTAAATTATATTATAATCTAACAAGAATAAAATTCACAATTGCTCGTTTAATGAGCCTTTAATTTAATTATTATTGTGCAACAAAATGTAGAAAAGTTGATGCTAAGAGCAAATGTATCACTGCTTGACTGCTTGAGCGACGAAAGGTTGCCGACGCCTAATCTAAATCTTCAGGGGCACCATGACATTAAAATTTGAAAATCATTGCACTGTGATACACAACATTTGCTTGATAAAACCATTCAACACTGCTTAAATTTTTGCTTTAAAACCAACTGCTTTTATATTATAGGCCTAACTTTATTTATTGTGAAACTATAGTAAACTGAATGGTAACTGAACTAAAAGCCAGCTCGTGCTGAACAAAACACACAGAAATTAATATGGTCCGTTAACAGTGGCATGGCCAAGACTAGTCAGCTGTGACACAACATGATACCATACATTTCAAATCTGATCAGATGACAATTGCGAGACAAACTAGTCAGCCGTCACACTACGTAATTCCATACATGTATTTGAACAATGAATCATATTTCTTGTGAAATTCTCAGATTAGTTACCTATTAAACACATACCATTCCAGAATAAACGTTTTGTGTCAAAACTGATGGAATGTTTTTAAGCAAATAGACAAGAAAAGGTTTATATTAAATACTAATAAAGGTCAAATAGTGAAAGTACTAAAGAAAAATACTTTCACAATTTTGCTCAGCCTAAACCAGAAAAGTTGATCGAAAAGTTAAAACCAACTGGCACTCTACATATATATATATATATATGAAAAAATGTCAGTAATTAGCAATCAACACAAGAGAATACTTTTTAGGCAAAAATTATATGGATGTCTGTACAAGCATCACTTTTATGTAAAAAGCTACAGTAGTTCAAAAAGACTGAAATCTTTCAGGATTTGAACCCAAAATTAATAACTTTCGGCATAAAGGCAATTGAGATTTTGAAATATACTTCATCTATGATTGATTTGATACAGCGGTTAAGGATTCTTGCAAGATAACATCATAAATGAGTCACTTTTTGATGAATTTGACTAAATAACTTTTTGATGAATCTGGTTTTAAGATGAACAGTATTGAAGGAAAGGTTGAAAGCAATTAACACTCTACATATTTACAGAGTGGACAAAAGTGGGGTTACAGTTAACACAGACACATAATACAGTAATTGTAACTAAACGTTTGACTCCATAAAAACCGGTTTTCAAACAGCGATTTTATAAAAATTCGCATATACGCCGACCCTACGAATCGTAACACGCCGTACGCAATTATCACAGTCAAGGATATCAAAGTATTCGAATATTTGGCTGAACTCCTAGGAGATTGTGGGTGTATTCCGCAAATTAGAATGCCCAGGTCTCAATCTGGATAGAGATAATAATAATCAACAAATATGAAATCTTTCCAGTATCTTTTAAAAGGGTGTGCTTTAATTGTAGTTATATAAACTGAACAAAATCAATTTAAGATCTACAAGATGATTTTTCATTTATTTACAAGGCGTTTTCACGTTTCAGTTATTATGGGTTTTTGTAAAAGTCTAAATATAAAAAATGAGAGCTATATTTTATTTTTAAAAATTTATAAAAATGTAAATGAGAGAATAATAAAAGTTGAGAACATCTGCCTTGGAAATGCTATGTTGTTTTATACACTTCTTTTCCGTATGGACAGTTTTTATAACCAGTATCGTTTTACTTTGCTTTGGATTGATTGCTGGACTCCTCGCTGCCATAGGGTGGTTCATGTAACTGCTGGTCAGTTACTGCTTCCTGCAACATCGAGTCCACGCATCTGAAACATATAACTGTCAAACTAATCCCATATCCGACATGGAATGGGGACCGGACAAGAGGCTGTCTTATCGGCTTTCCTCTCCATCGGAATAAATATGTAAATCCTATCATATATCCTTGCCAATTAAAAACGTAAGAACCCCTCCTCCCTCTTTGAAAATTTCTGGCTATGTGTCTGCTTTGTGGACAAAAGAGTTATCAGAAAAACTGAGCTTATGATAGTGGCAGTAATATCACATGATATTTCCAGTCATTGGGAACTATTATAAAAAGATGATTTATGTAACCATCAGGTCGGTTACGGCTTCCTCCACTATAGGGTCCACGCATCTGAAACAAATAACTGGCTAACTAATCCCATATCCGGCATGGACTGGTAACCGGACAAGAGGCTTTGGTTTGACATATCATTAATGCGCTTTAGCTCTTTTCTCTCCCCTGGGGTATATACAGGTATATGTAAATCGTATCCTAATTTGAAACTGAACATTACAAAATCTGAAAGTCCAGGTCCAAGACATAAAACTGTGATTAGGATCTGATTTACATTTTTCAGTATTTTCCGTGTCCCGGAGAAAAGAAAAATTTTATTACGACACCACTGTGGCACTAACTAACTATGTAAATCAGGGTGGTCCAGGGCTTCGAGGTGGGCGTGCCGCAAAAACTTTTGAAAATGTCTCGCGGGCCGCAGTCGGAGAAAACCCAAAAGTGATCAAAACATCACAAATTTAATCATTTTGAATATATTTAAGAATGAGATATTACGGTTCTAATCAGTTTTTTGAGGAGAATATATAAAGCCTTAAGTTATTAAATTGCTTGCCGAGAAATACCGTGGTATGTTCAGTTTCTTTTCTCGTGTTTGGTTTTGTAATGTCTTAAAATTATATTCTTTCGTGACAGATATTACTTGAAAACACACCAGACACTGTGGTTTGACGTTGTTGTGGGTAAGGAAATACGTTTCCTCCCAGTTTACCTCGGTCACCTATTTATTTACACCCCTCGCATGATGAATTGTTATATTTGGCTAATTCCATTACTTGTAGCGTGAGCAGACCAGGTGCTATTGGCGAAGAAAAACCAAGTCCGTCTAAGTTGTGACTCCGGACCCAGCTAAAAAAACGTGCGGCGCTAAGTCAGGTCCGCGGTTCGTCACTAATGTCAAAATAGCTGACGATTGAAAATAGAGGAGTGTTTATACTAAAATAAAGGTACAAAACGTCTCTTCAAATGAGGAGGTACCTGACGGGAGCTTAAGGTTTGAAGTTTAGATAAAAAGTGCGACTCATCTCAACGGCTGTCTGCACAAGACAATTCATTTTCCTGGTACCGATCACAGGACATTATTCCTGTATAAGGCACCGTCTCGACATGTATAGATACAGCATTAAAATTCTGTGATTTTAACAAACATTAATACCGACATCGAGATTACGAAAAGGACTATTCCCAGTTGAAATAGTTCAAATAACTCAAACATTTTCAGCCCATAAATATCTGCCAATGATTTAGTGAACGCTAAAATTGTTCCGCGGGCCGCACTGAATGTGTCCGGAGGCCGCCCGCTCGCCGCAGTTTGGACCACCCTGATGTAAATCATTCGATAGTTGACTTATATTTTAAATCAGGGGGTTCCCAAACTTTATTGGGCGCGGGCCAAAATTAGAATCGGAACAAAGTTCGCGGGCCAGAAGAGTGTAGCGACCTAAAGTTCGCGACGGTTTCTATGGGGTTCTGTCGATTTACTTTCATTTGACATTTTTTGAAACATGTTTGTTGACTCATAATGGCGCTTAATGCTTTATTTCGTCATAAGTGGAATAGTTCATTGGCAAAGAAGACAAATCGCTGAAGTTTGATTCTTTTCAATGCAGAAATACAAACGCTGACATAGTTTTGGTTTGCTTTTCGATATCTCTAAGCTTTCTTATGTGACTGATAACTAAATTTCTGCCCTATGTAATCCTGATACTGGTGCGTATAATTGAGATACCAGTATAATTGAATTGTTACGATAAACACGTGCTTATACTGTTATAATGACATGGCAACTGGCGGTGTTTAAAATCGCAGCAGGTAGAAACGAAATCTGTTTAACACCATTTCACTTAAGCTCGGCAGGCCACTTTAAATCGTTTTGCGGGCCGGATTTGGCCCGCGGGCCGCGCTTTGAAAACCCCTGTTTTAAATGAACATTGAATCATACAATTTACAAAGGCATAGCATAGAAATTTTGAATTTGCATTCCTAAGGTAATTACTAATTTTCTTAGTTTGAGTGTTGGTAGTTTTTTGGTTTTGTACAAAAGATCTAACCAAAGTTAAGCCACAGGCACCTACCTAATTGCCAATGATTGCAATTAAAAGTCTTTATTTTGTAGCTGGGCATACCCAGAGAGGAGTTTTAAGGGCTTCTTTGGAATTAAAAAAAAATTGATTGTAGGATACATAATAGCAATGTTTAGTAGCCTGAAATGCTTTTTAGACCCTCAAGACTCTTGAAAACCCTCGTTTTTTTTGGTACGCGGCCGAACCTGCTAGTCATTACGGCATAACTTGCCATTAAAAAATTTTAGAAAATTTTTTTGAAAATTCCTGGCTTTGATGAGCTGATCAGAGTGGCTGTAATATCACATTTTATTTCTAGTCGTTGAGAACTATTATAGAAAGATGGTTCATGTAACCGCTGGTCGATTACGACTTCCCCTATCATAAAGTCGATGTATCTGAAACAAATAACTAGCTAACTAATCTCATACCCAACACAGACTGATAAACGGACAGGAGGCCGTGGTTCGACATATGATTAAGCTGTTTTATCGGCTTTACTCTCCCCCGAAATAAATATGTAAATGCTATATCCTTGCCAATTAAAAAATTCCCCTTTTGAAAATTCCTGGATACGCCTCTATTTTATGCACTAAATAGTTATCAGAAAAACTGAGCTTATAATATCATATGATATTTCCAGTCATTGAGAACTATTACAGAAAGATGGTTCACGTAACCGCTGGTCAATCAATCCACTATCAAGCCCATGCATCTGAAACATATAATGACTGGGTAACTAACCCATTTCCAACATGTACTGATGTTTTAAATGAACTCAAAAAACTTGATAGATAACACTGAAAGAAAATAAAACAAACCTGGTATAGATATATTAAGAACTAACCTCACAACAAAATTTAAAATTCTAAGATATATATATAAATACTATAGGCTATACAGTTTGTTATTTACAGGTGTATTTAATGAATTAAAAACTTGAACAAACACTGATAAATCTATTAGCCCTTTATAAACAACCTGTATTACAATTTAGAGCTGGTTAGCCAAAGGATTGAGCTCAACTAAAATCTATACTGTAGGCTTTATTCACTGAAAGCCCCCGGTTTAAAAACCGGTTTAAAGCGGCAAAGGCCAATCGTGACTGATCAGTCATGCCCATCGGGTCTTGCGTCATTCCTGTAGGATATTCTCAGATATTCTCATTCCTCAGATATTCACTGTCTGGCTTTTGTTTACACTGTAAATAAATACCCCTAATCCACACAAAGTGAAATCAAGCTTGGGACTTGATAAAGACTAATACTCAAGTGATAGTACAGTAAAAATACCTAAAGTTTTTTTTATTCATAGATCTACACATATTTTACTTAGAAGGGCTCTGCACCAACCACCACTGATATGTAAGGACGACTTCGACGCCACACGATCAATGTCACATTGAGGAAATTCTTCAAATTATTTGGCTACTTCATTCATTATTCTCATGTGTAAATGTCTGGATTGTGTTTACAAAACAGCTTGCGCAACGACTTGCTGCTGACTTGTTAATATTTTTCAAGTAAAGGCGAATATTATAAAATAAATAAAATCTCAGAAATGTATTAAATGCCTTTGAATGTCTTTCACTCTGGTATTGATTGTAATATAGCATTTGTCATCCCTGCCCTAGAACGTCACACCCACTAAGACATACTTAATCAAGCATGCAATCAACAATTTTTCAGATGAAATGTTCTATATTTTTTTTTTAGTTCAACCCTGAACTCTTCTCATCTGAACTCTTTCCCATCTGAACTCTTCTCTAAGAGGAAATTTGAATTTGTATATTCGAATATTCAATTTATTTTAGACTTCCATAAATCTTATACTTTGTGTAAACTGCTTGTGTAAAGTTGTTTATTAAGCAAACAAGAAAGGCCTTGCCCCCAGAACTTTTTTAAAAGAATAGATCGGCTGAATAAAGAAATGGTATTCTTAAGTAAACAGACATGGTTTCTTAAAGCATTTAAGGGTCAGGTAAATGACAATAAAATCTTCTCGTAACCCCAATGAAATATTCCAACAATTCAAGAAACCCATGTGGAATAGTTTAATTGTTTGCATTGTATAAACTGAATATCGGCTGAATAAAGAAATCATTATTAGGTAAATAGAAATAGCAGGGGTTTTGTAAACATAGGGGTGAAATAAAAAAGAGAAACCACTTAGGGTTGCAAACAGAATAAAAAGGTCAAATTAGGTCGTTGGGATTAAAACCCAAATGAAACATTCTCAAAGAACCCCTATGTAATTGTTTAAATGTTTGAATGAAAACATTATAAAAATATATAAGAGCAAACTTAATTCTGACAAAAGTTGAATAGTAGCAAACCTAATGGATGTTTGATTATAATTAACAAATATATATGGGCCTACACTTTATATAGACTCTTGGATATGAATAAAAACTCGGACTGGCAAACCCTGGTTGAAAAAGGTTACATGGGATTAGGTTACAATGTAAGCGCACCCCAGACGCTTTGCTTCACAGATGACTCGGCATGAAATAAACTTGAAACAAACTACGTTTCGTAATACAGGCTTTAGAATTTTCTCGAATATACGACGTGATCATCATACCCATCATAACACTCACTGATGCGAACAAACTTTTCACCTCAACTGGTTTATACCGGCATAAACAGAGCTCTTCTCATAAGCTACAACTGCTTTGTTTAAAAATGAGAGAACACATAAGAAAAACGGCAACTTAAAAGTATTCACAAAACATGACTAGAAAGCGTAACATGCGTATGGTTTTTCAGGACAGTTTTCCAGCACCTACTTATAAAATTGTTTAAAATTTATAAACTGAAGTTCACAGTATCTAAGTAGCTCACTGTTGTCTAGATTTTAGTTAGAATTTTTCTCTTTTGAGCTAACAAATTTATAGGTAGATAAGATATGGTGATTATTGTTCGATGTGCAGTTAACAAAGCAAAATATGGAATTATGATAAAATGTTTCATTAAGTGTGAGGTGACATATTATAAAGAAAAAAATCTCTATGCATAAACAACAGGTTTGGATTGTACTTGTAATTACAATGAATTTGGTAGTATGTTATAAGTTAGCAAAAAAGGTATCCGAACTGAAAATGAATTTTTGTTGTTTTTTAGGAGGGTAAACCAATTTAAAACTCCTAAATGATCAGTAGTCACTTGCAAATTTCTTTTAATATTCTTATGCCTTCTAGAGAGAACTCTAAGTTTTGAGAAACTCGTTATAATCATACCTTAATATTTGATTCTAGTTTCAGTATTACTCTCTTAACTATAATATTCTACTATTCAACAAACTTGAAGAGTTGAAAGGATTACAGTACAAGCAAAAAGCATGACTAAACAACCTCAGGCTGAATATGGACCAGTTTCAGAAGATGACATTTGTAATGTCAATTACTTCAAAACAACTGGGACAAATTGTAACACTGTCAAATTTGACTTTCCCAAAGAGGAGTACTGCTGCAAGCCATGCCGTGATGGGCAAGAGAACCCAAATCCAGAATACAGTAATAGTTGCACAGAGTGAGTCTTATTTAGTTTAATAGAATATAAATCATAAAGCCCTGAATTGAATTAAGCAAAAAACTTGGATGTGTTTTTTACAACTAATGATGGACATAAAAGTGAGTATAAGAAGCTTGAATAAACACTGATTAAAATAAAACAAACCTGGTTATGATATATTCATAACTGATTTTATGGTACTCCCGTAGTGTGTGTACCAGGCTAGGATTTGGCCATAATTTTATTCCGATTTTCACTATTTTAAGTCTATTACAAGTTCGGGGACTGTCTGTGTTAGCCAAGTGAATATACCCTGCCCATAGGCTTCACTTCTTTTACACAACTTTATGTAAAGTAGGCGAACAAAATCAGTTACTTACGTATTGGTATATAAACTTCTGGAGCGCTTCACCAAATTGTAACAGGAATTTATGAATGCCCTGTATATCTTGATTACATGATTGTTTAAATAGGCAGAATATTCAACCTCTAACTAAAATATCACCAATGCTGTCTGTCATTCTTTATTGCTCACAAATCAGGCTATTTATAACTCATCAACAAATAGACAAATAGCATCTATTATGAGTAAAGGTAGAAAAGTAAGTTAGATTTGGTGTGGAGCTTTATTAAAAAAATACGCTCTCCATTGCACTTCTAATAAAAAAGTGAATCCTACCCGAAAGTTAGTGGTGGGACAATAGCAGAATGCTACTTCTATCATTAGTACACTGTCGTATATCTTTTTATTCAATTCTAATTATTTACTACAGCATTGCAGTGCAAACATCTACAGGTCAAAGTGAGTTATACACAATGACCCCAAAGACCTTTACAACAACTAGTGAAATACAATTACCAGCTACGGATGGGACAACTACTACAGATCTCTCAGATGGTAGGCCATCAAATACCATTAACTTGTGTTCTCCTTTAAATTATTTCCTGCCAATTGGCAAACTGGGATGAATGTGCTTAATCTTATTTCCCACTCTTTAAATTTAACCAATAACATCACTGCATAATGGTATGGCTTTGTAAAAAAAACTATATTTGACAGCCATTCATGCAAACAAATGCGATGTCCTATATACAAGCTTACTGTGGAATATATATTCAGGAAAGACCAGACCCCAGTAGTTTTGAAGTTTTGCATACAAATCTTTAATAAAAATATTTAAGGAGCATTGTTACAGCAGCCATATTTATGAATTTGAACTATGTTTCACAGCCATTCATGCAATCAAATCCTGCATTGGCCTTGTAGTTATAGTGACGGATTTTACTGTTTGCATCACAGGGGCAAAGTTACGGGCAACCACAAAAATGGCTGCTGTAACAAAAAACCTACGATAATTATTGAAATATTCAATATCATATTTTTTTCAGATCAAACAACTTCAGCAGTACCATTTCTAGAAGAAATCACAAAACAAGTTAACACTACAGGAGGTGAAATTGATATACCACTAGTTACAGCCCCAAAGCTGGATTGCACCACCATTGCAGTGATTACTGGCAGTGTGATTGTGATTATCAGTGTGATACTAGCCATAGCAGTGTATTTTAGTAAATACCGCAAAAACAAACAAAAAAAAAAAGATAAAAAAAAGGTTTTACCACCAACATCAGCAGCTAATGGAACAAATGGCGACCAATCACCACCCTCAAATCAAGACCCAGCTCTAACAGATGATGTCCTAATGCATGATTTACACAATGAAGACGTAGAAAGCGCAGGTGAAACAACTCGCCTTACTTCTCCTTCAGCTACGACAGCGTAAGAAAAACACCAACACCAAATTTGCAACAAGCAACAACAACAGTTTAAAAAAAATTGAAATGTCCCAGAACAGTGGTTCCCAACATTTCATGGCCTGTGGCACCCTTTTTCATGGACTTTAGCACTCATGGCCCATTCTGTCGTTCCATTCTCATAGATTAGATATTTGGAGTTAAAATTACCTTTTAACAATTTTGTACTATTTTTGATTTGTTTTGAGAAACGTCCACCTCTGTATTAGCTGCCTAATTAACTTTTTATCGGGTAGCTAAATTGTACTTGGCATTTATATATTTAGGCTCATTTTGATCAGTACTAACTAGTTGTGATGTTACACAAATAAAATTGGAAAACGCAAAAATATATAAAATTATATAACAGATGTATAAAAAAAATAAAAATTAAAAATTACAGGTATTGTCATAGGGCATAGAAGAATTCTGCATATTGAAATACATGCAATTTTGTATTATAGTCGTTTTTTATTAGATTTCAGGCTTCCTTTTTCTCTCGATTTCAACAAATTTTAAATTCCGTTTTAGTGATCTTTTGTAAATATTCAATAGTCATGTCAAGTTGAGGTAATTATTTCATCCGGTGACCGTACATTTGAACCCATGTACATTTGAACCCATGCGTATATCAACAGGTTCAATCTATATGCGGGTGCTAAAACCCATGGGTTAGGGTTAGTATGGGTTTAACTATCCGTGAAACAAAAAAAATTCCATAGGTGCAATAGCATACAGGTGCAATTGTCATGGGTTCAAATGTACGTGGGTTCAAATGTAATGGAACCATTTCATCCAGTTCAAAAAAATAATTCAAATAAATAAAAATAAAACTCAAAATAATTTTTTCAGTGGGAACATACAAATAAGTCTGAGGAGTACACTATAGATCAATAATAAAATAATGTTGCTTTGCCTTTTTTACACAATTTACATAATTTTTGGTGCTCCCGTAGTATGTGAATCATGATGGCGAACACCGGAACGTCGTATGTGTACCAGGTTAGGGTTAGGCCATAATTTTATTCCAATTTTCCTTATTTTAGTTCTACTACGATTTCGGGGACTAGCCAAGTGACTCTCGTAGTATTTGTACCTGAAATTATGGCCTAACCCAAACCTGGTACACATACTACATTCCGGTGTCTGCCATCTTGGTTCACATACTATATGAGTACCTATTTTTGTCTATTACTTATCGATCTCGATCGGTAAGTATGTTGACAGGTAATTGTCTGTCTGTTTGTCTGTTAGACACTCGCAATATCCCACAAAAGTGAGGTTGAATCTGCTCCAAATTTTGAATGTGCATTCATCATATCTCGGACCAGAAGCCTATTGATTTTGGATGATTTTTGTCGTATAATTAGCGATTTAATAATTGATTAGTGATGGAACGTGCGGTGTCGCTATTGAGTCAGAGCAAAGGAATCGAAGACGCAGTTTCTGTTTTGGGGGATCCCCTAACTTTCGTCGCTTTTTCTTTAATAATTTATTTTTCAAACATGCGGAAGATCGATAAGTCGGCAGTCCCCGATCATTATCTCGTTATGGTCCTTCAATAACTATGATTGAAACTTGTAATATGGCTTTATGAACTTATGATACTGTTTTTTTTACTTTATAACCCTATTATAATGACAATTTTTTATTTTGATCCTCTCGCTTTTGTATATTGCATATTTTTTTGCATGAAATTTTCTTTATAACAGTAGAAAAATTGTGAAATTTAGTTGAATTTTAAACCATTGCCATAAAATATTCCGAATACTTTTTCTTTATTGAACAAATTCTAAAAATATGTAAATATGTAATATGCATGTAAATTGCTTTTCAACAATGCTCTTAGACTATTATAATGACTTATGAATTTTAGGCAGAAACAAAAAGACCAAGTACCAAGATTAAAAACCCCCCTTGAAAGTTCCTGCCTATGCCCCCAGTTTATTCAAATCTTGTGCTTCAAACATAGCCCTAAATAAGCATCCACTAATATCTATTATTATTATATGGAAGGACCAGAATTATCACAATCTGGATCAAGTAGGTACATGGCATTTGAACCCAAAATAGGTAAATTTTAATATTAGTTTTAGTTCAAAGCTGGAAAGCTGGTTCAAAATTATAGTGGCCCAAGCTCAAGAGCTTCATTTTTTGCCCCCAAGCTGGGCTCCATTCGAAGTTTTTAAGTGTTACCCTTATCATGAAATATCTGCCCAATGCGACCCTGCTTCAGAAACTACCGCTCAAACGTCATAAAAAGATTACTTTATAAATCATGGAACTTCATGGAATTATTATCAGAATACTACAATATACATTAGCACTGAATTTACTAGCATTTTTGCTTTTGACAATAGTAATACTTCTGCCACACATTTTAGGATTTACATATCTGAAACATTTAATAAAATATAGATAACAATTCAAATCTCAACAATTCTATCCTAACTTTTGAGTAAAGGCTAAACTAAAGACTGAATTAAAGACTAATCGAAAACAAATTGACTGCTGTGAACACTGTATACCCCTGTCGTCACACGATACACTCTAAATCACGAGGCAAAAAATCACGTGATCGATTACGTAGCATGGTGCAATACTGTCCCATAAAATTTCAACTAGAAATACATAGATCATTTTGATATTAGGCATAAAATATTATATATAATAAATAACACAGAATCAATATTTTGTGCCGCATATTTTTCTCCTCACATCACATCATCACAAACAAACAAACAATGTGTTGGCTTTAAAAAAAAAATACGTGAACCGCTACCACGTGGGCTCAATCTTGCGTATAACAAACAATCATTCGATGTCAGTGAACCGCGATAGTAGACTGGTTAGTTATTTAGTAACCAGATAACAAAAGATTATTCTAATAGAGAATGGATCAGCTGATGAAGGGGATGCTTTTGAGTAAATGGATATGGCAGGGTTTTGTTGGAGGTCAATAGGGGTTAAATAAACACGAGGTTCCACCCGTGGGTATGGATAGATTAAAAAATGGACCATTTCATTGAGAAAGCTGTCTTTCTAAGAATATATTCAAGCATAACAAAAAACGTTAGTACACTAGGTGTTTGTTATTTTCTAACTTAGATACAAAAGGGGTCACTATGGGTATACCCCACAAAGAAACAATGAATCAGCTGACTGAAAGGAATGCTATGGGCTTCCTGCTGAAGTTAAATTGGGGGTGAAGTAAAATAGTCAATTTGATTCAGTCCTGACAGCCAAATTGTTCAAATGTTTGAATGAAATACAGTATAAAAATATATAAGAGCAAACTTAATTCTGACAAAAGTTCAATAGTAGCAAACCTAATAGATATTTGATCATATTTAACAAACATATATATAGGCCTACACATTAATATAGACTCTTGGATATGAATAAAACCTGAACTGGCAAACCCTGGTTGAAAAAGGCTACATGGGATCAGGTTACAATGTAAGCGCACCCCAGACGCTTTGCTTCACAGTTGACCGGGCATGAAATAAACTTGAAAAGAACTACATTTCGTATTACAGGGTTCAGGATTTTCTCAAATATACGTCGTGGTCATCATACGCATCATACACTCACTGATGCGAACATACTTTTCACCTCAACTGGTTTATACCGGCATAAACAGAGCTCCTCTCATAAGCTACAACTGCTTTGTTTAAAAATGAGAGAACACATAAGAAAAACAGCAACTTAAAAGTATTCACAAAACATGACTAGAAAGCGTAACCTGCGTATGGTTTTTCAGGACAGTTTCCCAGCACCTACCTATAAAATTGTTTAAAATTTAGAAACTGAAGTTCACAGTATCTAAGTAGCTCACTGTTGTCTAGATTTTAGTTAGAATTTTTCTCTTTTGAGCTGACAAATTTATAGGTAGATAAGATATGGTGATTATTGTTCGATGTGCAGTTAACAAAGCAAAATATGAAATTATGATAAAATGTTTCGTTAAGTGTGAGGTGACATATTATAAAGAAAAAATCCCCATGCACAAACAACAGGTTTGGGTTGTACTTGTAATTACAATGGATTTGGTAGTATGTTATAAGTTAGCAAAAAACGTATCCAAACCGAAAATGAATTTTTGTTGTTTTTTAGGAGGGTAAACCAATTTAAAGCCCCTAAATGATCAGTAGTCACTTGCAAATTTATTTTAATATTCTTATGTCTTCTAGCTGAGAACTCATTGAGCAAACTTTTCATAATCATACCTTAATATTTGATTCTAATTTCAGTATTACTCTCTTAACTATAATATTCTACTATTCAACACACTTGAAGAGTTGAAAGGATTAAAGTACAAGCAAAAAGCATGACTGAGCAGCATCAGGCAGAATATGGACCAGTTTCTGAAGATGACATTTGTAATGTCAATTACTTCAAAACAACTGGGACAAATTGTAACACTGTCAAATTTGACTTTCCCAAAGAGGAGTACTGCTGCAAGCCATGCCGTGATGGGCAAGAGAACCCGTATCCAGAACACAGAAATAGTTGCTCAAAGTGAGTTTTATTTAGTTGATCAAAAATATTAGATCTTGATTAGATCGGCGGCATGGCGCATTGTGTTAAGGGTTAGAAATACACTCTTCACCGCACCACCAATTACGCTGCTTGGGTACGCAGGTTCGAATCCTGTGGGGGAAAATTATGTGCAAGAGGATTGGTGGAGTTTTCTTCGTCATAGGGTAGTTCACACAACTGCTGGCCATTTTTGGCTTCCTCCAGATAACTGGCAAACTAATTCCGAACCATGGTATGACGTATGATTAAGCGGTTTTTGCGCCTTCGCCTCCCCCAGGATAAATATGTAAATCCTATCCTATTACAAGTAAAGTTTGACTGCGTTAGGTTAGGTGTGGGCAAAGTTTTTTTCAAGGGCCTCACTGACTACATATGCCATCAAAGTTACTATACTCATTAGCTATGATATTGTCAAATTTAATGGTGGCTGATATTGTTGAATCAGAGATGAAAAAACAATAATATTATTTTTACTATTTACAGTTTAGATATTTCAATGAAAGTTTAGAAATAAAACAAAATTATACATGTAGTTGTAATGAATTTTTACAACTTTTACAAAAGCAAGGTCGGCTACACAAAATGCTTTAGCCACATGTGGCCCACTGACTAATTCAGGGTTAGGTTATTGGCCCACCTGGTATCTTATTCTAAAGAGAAGCGGTAGTCAAGAAAACAGATTAGGCTTGGCGGTGTAACGCATCATATTAAGCGTTAGAAATATGCTCACCACTGCACCTCCGATAAATAAGTAAATCTTACCCGAAAGTTAGTGGTGGGATAATAGCAGAACGCTACCTCTGTCATTAGTACACTGTCAAAGTATATCTTTTTTATTCAATTCTCAATTTATTACAGCATTGCTACAACTACAAGTCAAACTGAGGTATATACAACGACCCAACAGACCTTTACCACGGCTAGTGATATACAAATACCAGTTACAGATGGGACACCTGCTACCAATCAATCAGATGGTAAGTCAGTAAATACTGTGAACTCATGTTATCATTTACATTCCAAGTTATTGTGCTATAATCTTATTTCCCACTCTTTAACTAACCAATGACATCACAGCATAATGTTATAGCCTTATATGTGAAACCACTTAAGCATGTCTTTATGGGAGTAAATACTGGCAAGCTGGTCTACAACAGTCATTCATTCGCTGTTTTTAGACGTTTGTTTTGTAGTAAATACGCAAATAAGTCATGGTCAACAAATACAATACAGCAATACTCAAAGAGTTACCATACACCATAAAAGTTTCATAAGGTTTCTAAAAAAGGAAACAAAAAAAAAACAAAATTTGAAGTGAAATATCAGCACCCTAAGATAAAATTTGAAAAAAATAAGGAGTAGTTTTTTAGGGACTGCTTCCATTTCTAGGTAACAAAACAACTTAAAATTGATCGGTTATTCAATTATTTAGTTGCAAATAAAGCGATTTTTGATAACAACAATCACCCTAAAAACACTTTAGTAAAGCGATCTATACGTACATTTTGTACACAAAATCTCAGTTGTGATAGCCATTTATACAAACAGGATATGGGCATGATGACCAAAAGCCAAAAATAAAAATTTTGCCCACCTAGACTGGCGGTTCATGTAAGTGTGACGTAAACAGGTACATTTTATGAACAATAGTTACAGTACTACAGAGGCAAAAGTGGCGTCAGTAGTCAGTCCTCTTGCTGAAAATAAATTTAATCACAATCTTAACAAATTACTTGCGCTAACCTTCAGTTAAAATATCAAAATTTAGTTTTGTCAGATTGACTCTGCGGGCTGTAGTTTGCCCATGTCAGGATTAGAGTGATGGATTTCAACATGTTTGCGTCACATGAGCAAAGTCACGAGCGACCACTAAAACCACTGGCAAGTACTACTGTAACTAAAAAACATTCTATATGTATTAAATACCTAACAATATAATTTCTTTCAGATCCTACATCTACAGTGGTTCCATTTCAAGAAGATATCACCACAGAACAAGCTATGACAACGGGAAACAAGGTTGATCCACAACAGGTTATAAAGATGGATGACACAACCTGCTACATAATTTTTGCGATTCTCGGTATAATTATCATTGTGTTAATAGCCATAGTAGTGTATTTTTACCGCAAATACAAAAACTCAAAGGATGAAAAAAACGGGGTTTTATCAGCATCTAATGGAACAAATGGCGATCAACTACAAGCCACAGATCCACCAGTTGATGACCAAATGGAAAATGCATCACACTCTGGAGCCAGAGAAAGTGCAAATGAAAGAACTCCCTTTATTACCCCAGCTCCGACTTCTGATGAAGCAAATGACAGTGTGACTCCAGCACCAAATTCGCAACAAGCAGTTACAGGAGTTTGAAAAACATTGAAATGTTCTAGAACACTGGTTTCCAACATTTTATGGCCTGTGGTACTCTTTTTCCATAGAATTCTATCACTCTGTTCACCATTACAAAAACACTGTAGTTTCATTCCCGTATTTTAGACATTAGAAATTTAAGTATAGTACGGTACTTTACGATTTTTATTGAGAGAAAGATATACAAACAAAATTGCATTAACATTAAAAAACAAAATGTCTAACTCTATTATTTATAATCTATGATTATACTGCTACACTACTTCTTGTATGCCTATTCTCAGACCACTGATCTGAGACTTATAAAATTGTATTCAAATATTAGGTATTCTTGAAAGTACTGGGTGTCCTTGAAGTAGCTTTACTATTTCAATTTCGTTCTGAAGTCAGTTCTTAATATATCTTAACCAAATTTGTTGTTTTCTTAAAAGTAAGTGTTCAAGTATTTTTACTTCATTTAGTCTGTGAGGGCCAAAACAATATGATATCGATGAATTACCTTTGCTATTTAAATTTTTTTTAAAGACTCCATGGACACCCTATATCAGGCCTGCACAACTCAAATTACCACGAGGGCCGCAAGCATAAATCTGAAGGCCCAACGGACCGCAAACTTTGCCACATACATATTTCACAAGATGAACTACAAATCAAAATAATATTGTGAATCAGTTAAATTTATTGAAACGAGTTCATTACTGAAGCTTAAAAATATGAAGAATCTTATTTTCTTGAGTAAAAACAAGATACAGTATTTTTGCAAATGAGATGACAAATATGTATTTAGTGGTTCATCCACCTTGACAACCCACCCTTCATTGTCAATATTTCTTTTTTAGTAGAATTAGGTATTGCGTGTTGCAGTATAAACTGACTGCAGGAAGATATTTTACTCAGGTTCAGTTTTGTAAAATGATCCTAAATCAGGGGCGGACACTTTCCATAATTTTGGGGGGGCGAACTTGGATCGCCTACCGAAAAACACCGCGCCGTGTATCGTCACGTAACAATAACCTGTCGATGTCATTCTCTAAGTATTAGCATGTCAGTTTGCTACTCATATATCGATTACCTAGGCTGCTTTGCTCGGACACGAAACTTGCGCGTCACTGAACCAATTTCCTGAATTCCGCGAGAATTAGCCCACGGCTCTTGCTAACATACAGAAAATAACAAATTTGAGGAGTCATATTAGGTTATTGTTTCAATTCCTAGTTCTGCATAAAGCGCACTAACGCCGTTTCGTGAAATTAGAAATGCAAAACAAAGTAACAAGCTATTGTGCGAATTTTTTTCCTAAATTTTACCAAGGAATTATCATTTGACTAGTAGAATTGCCATTATTGCCGATTTATTAAATCATCATTTGAACTCGAAATAACATTCAGGATTCACGCAATGACTTTGCAGGGTTTTTATTTATAATTTAATACGAAAATAAACAGGCACAAGTTCAGGCGCGCAGCCAAGATTTAAAAAAAAAGGCGGGGTCAAAGTCGGAACTTCCCACTGCCGTCTGCAACAAGCACCGCGATTACGCGCTCAATAAAAGAGCCGCCTATTTGAGCGTATAATGATTTTTCTGTCGATCCATGACAGCCACGAGATTCTAAAATGTCCTTATATATTAAATTGTGTGCAACCTAACTCGCGGTTGCGACTTCTTACGTCAAAATAAAAATATTACTAAACTTAAAGTACCACGGCAATATGTGGACATAAAAACATGAGATAAGCTGCCTGATGTATTTAATTTTGATACGTATTTTTGCAATCTTCCGAACTCGTTATCGCCGTTACAAAAATATCGATATCTGATATAAAATCCGATATAGTACAATTTTAATTCATACAATGAAAATAATTATAAGGTATACTAGTAAATCAAAAATACAAATACACCGCCTCGAAATCCACGCGGAACAGTCGCCCGCGATTACGCCACTTGTTAATAGAGCCGACTTCATCAACGAAAAATGATTTTTCACTTGTGCAAAGTAATCAATCAAAGACCGATACGGGCATATTCAAAATGTCTTGATTTATTAATTTAATTGTCTTCAATTTAAACTGCGGTTGAGTCGACAAAACAAGGGCCACTCTAAAACACGACGGAAAAAACCTTTCGAAAAATCCGTAAATTTTCTGTCAATTCTCACGTAGTAAAAGTTATTTCAGTACAATAAAAATACATAAATAAATACAAAAAGTGATCGAATATACTTTAATTATCTCATATATCATCACAAACCGTGGAAAAGTCGCGTTCTCAGCTTTGTTTAATGTTAACACGAAAATTTTCGACGTCAATTTTAAAGTAATGGATAAAAAGGCAAATCCCGCTCACAATTGACCGTGTTTCGATTTTAGTAACGAAATATTTTTAAAGGTCAAGCAAACATAATTTGTGCCGTTGGCACACGAAATTTTGCGATTTTCGATGCCTAGAAAAGCGTTTTTAGACTGTCGCGGGCCTCAAAACTTATATTGTTTACAGTTTTATTTTTAGTATTTTATATTGCCGCTTTTCAACTTTTCGACAAAGTAAATGCTTTGATCTTTGCCCGCAAATTATGCTGGGCCTTGCACGAAATCCATAACGTAAAAAGATACGTCCCGCGGTGAAAATTGTTTAAAACAACTTTAGATCTAGTTAATTTTTTAGCGATAATAATTAATTGTTGTAATGAAACACAGTTTGCCTCTTTCATTTCTTTCGCAAGTGCCAACAATAACACTATTGAAAGATTTTGACAATGAGAAAATCATATTAAATTGTACAAAAATGAGTTAGTTGTGCAAAACTGTGGCGCGTGATCGGCGGTGCGTTTGAAGACGGAGTATTACCCGTGCGGGCGCGCATGTTTCACGAAAATGTGAGGTGCTCCGAAGGCGCATTATTGTAAGAAAACAGTTATAATATCGGTAACTATCAACCGTTTAATGGCGCTTGACTATCGCACTTTTCGGAAATGATAATTTTGTAGGGCGGAAACAACATGTATTAAATTTTTTTGCGAAATTATTGGGGGGGCGACCGCCCCCCCTCGCCCCCCCGGGTGTCCGCCCCTGTCCTAAATATGTGCATGACAATTTATTTAGTCATATCTACCATTATTGGATATTTCCATTGTAAGCTAGACAAACAATTTGTTCAGTAGCAATAAATCTTCCTCTGTTGTACTTTTTTGACTGTTAAATTACATTTTTCTACAAAATCTGCTCCAATTTATTTGAAATTTATTTCTTTTGTGCGAGAATTTCTGCACCATTCATAAATGAAGGAATTGTTTTTCAAGTTCTAAATTTGAATCAAAAAAGAAACTTCAGTTTCATAAACTGCTAGTAAAAATAATGGGTTATTAATAGGTTGCTGATATGCACTAATAGGTGTGAGATTGTATACCGATATTGTTATAAGCGTGATTCAGTCTGAATACTGAGATATCTAAATTTCCCAAACTGGGGGGCGAGGGGTCGAGTGACGAATTTTAGGGGTCGCGAAGGGCACACCAATTTCACACAAAGTTTGATATCTATTGAAACTAGTGCAAAACATAAATCTCACAATTTCGAATATGATAGGAGTAGCGGCGCTTGCATAACAATGCCGGCTTCGATTGTTAGACCCGAGGAGTGGCGTGTTTCCAAATAACCCGCGGGCTGTATGTTGTGCAGTCCTGACCTATATATTTACCTACCTTTAAACAATTTTCTACTTGTTTTGAAATTTTGTGTTTTTAACAAAAAAGTCCACCTTTTTATTACCGCCTAATTAGCTTTTATTAGCTACCCTGTTATTGTGCAACTAAATTGCACATGGTATTAAGATATTTAGGCTCATTATGATCAGTACTGGCTAGTTATGGTGTTGCACAAATAAAATGAAAAAGCATAAAAATATATTAAACTATATCCCAGATATTAAAAGAAAATTAAAATATAAACATGAAATTAATTGTTGTCTGTGGTAGTAGAGCTTTTCTAGAGTTGAGACCCACTATTTATTACCACAGCTTATGGCGACTCATTTAATAAATTAATAATAAAACATTGTCTTTCTTCTGTCTAACTGGCGATTCATCGTCATTGACTTCAACTGACTATTAAGGGCCAAGTGATATAAAAGTAAAGTTACAACTGCTTCTACGTAAAGTCAAAACTACAATTGCCAGTTGCAGCGCACCTACACAACAATATATCTTTGGTGGTTCTATTTTCTTTTGTTTTTTCATGACATAACACAGAACACAGCAATGGGTGAATCATTGCAAAACTACCGTGTTTCCTCGAAAATAGGACCTGGCCTAAAAAAACAAGACCTAATTTTAATTTTAAAAGTGATTTTAATTAAACCCTACCCTTAAAATAAATTCAAAATGTGTGCGAGAGGAAATCTTCAATGACCTGAGGTAAGGTGAAGATAACTTCACTATTCAAGAATAAATCAAAATAAATCCTGTCTAAATTTCGGGGAGACACGGCTGTGCTGCACAGTGTACAAAACTGCTATGCGTAAAAAAAACACATTGTCATTCTTTGTGTAGCAAATTTTTGTTCCTTTGAGAAGATCGTAAAAAGGAAACTTTCACAGATTAGAATATAAATTCAATTTAATTTTCTTTTTTTTTGAAGACTTACGTATTCGAGTCGCCACCGATCCTAATAACCAGTATAATTTATCAAAGCTTTCTACATCTTTTCACGACCCACTAAGATTCATTTTGCGACCCACCAGTGGTTGCGACTCATAATTTGGGAACCGCTGTAGTAGAGTGTATTGCATATTGAAATACATGCACTTTCGTATTATCTTAATTTTTCATTTAGATTTTGTCTTTGTTCCTCACAATTTTAAATTTATAACCTATTTTTATTTATTCTTTGTAAATCCCCACAGGCCATATTGAGTTACTTAAGTCATTATTTCATTCATTATTTGCGCAAGATCTCTTTTCAAATTTTTTTTGTTTTATTTCATTGACATCATTTCTATGCTCAAAACTAACTCAAAATAATTTTATTAGTGGGCGCATAGGAGCAGGTTTGAGGATAATACTATAGATCGCGGTTTCCCAAACTTTCTGGGCCCCGCACCACTGTTTGTAAAGCTTATTTTTGACGGACCCCCATCCTACACAATTTATCAATTCTTGGAGCAATTCAAGACAAACAAACTCATAGATCCAACTTTACGGCAAGTCTCAACCTGTATTTTGTCATCGTATTTGAAAGAGCTGAAAATGCTGCCTCCCACATATATTATGTTGTTTCAAAAGGCAATAAAATTTTAATGGTCTTTTCTGACAGCAATGGATATTCGTTGGAAAAGCTCAACCAAACAGTTGCAATGGTTTTTTGATTGAAATCAATCATTGAAGATTTAAAAGATCTTTTTCATATCGTTGCGGACTCCTTGTGCTGTCATCCTGGACTCCCAGGGATCCACAGACCCTAGTTTAAGGAACCCTGCCATAGATCATTAATAAATTGTTGTTTCTTTGCTTTTTTTTTACACAAATTATACAATTTTTAACCTACATTTTTGTTTATTTAAGTTCTGTAATTTTGATTGAAAATTGTAATATGACTCTAAGAACAACTAGTTGATGCTACTGTTTTCTACTTTATTAGCCTAATACATTGACAATTTTTGATACTATCTTCTTGTATATTGCATAATTTTTTGAATCCTGAACGGGGAGTCGCAACTTGAGCATATTTTTGGAAGGCTTCACAATACAATGAAGTTCGAGAACCACTGAGTCCCAGTCGATAGCAAGAAGACGTTTCTAATTTTTAAATGGTTGATAATCTATACGTAGTAGGTATTTTAAATAAAAACGTACTATTTATAGGCAAATGGAAATCGGTATACACATTTTAATACTAAAAAATCTCGGTATCCTCTATCCCAAAAAAAGACCTAGTGTTATTTTCGAAAGAAAATTGGAGACATTGTCTTATTTTCGGGGAAACATTCGGGTATTATGATGATGCATTCACTCGGAATCATGAAACTTTTGATTTACACTATTTTTAATAATTGTATTCCGCATCAAGAGTCTGAAAGAGCGCAATTGATATGGTACTTTGTGTAATATTGGTCTTCTCTTCGCGGCCCTCTAAAATTTGTCTTGCGGCCCCTTCCAGGGCCGCGGCCCTTTGTTTGGGAAGCCCTGCTGTACAGTACCTAAATTCCTCTATACATATCGTACTGTATTGTAAAGCAGCAGTATTGTAAAGTATGGTACTGTAATAAAATGTACAAATAATGCAAAAAAGTTCTTCATTAGAAAAACAAAAAACATTTCCATATCACATGAATAAAAGCAAATACTGTACAGTACAGTATTATCTTTATTATTTTTATGGAGTGCGTTCATAACCTGGAAAAAGCGTAAGTCGCGACCGTCATAATCCGAGGATTCCCTGTACTGAATAGAAAATAACAAGCCTTTAAGACAATGATTCTCAAACATTCACGATTCCTGGCCTTTCAACTTTCAACAATTGTCCCCTGTCACTATCTCTTTGTTATCCTTTTAAATGACTTTTTAGAATTTCAATGTCTTGAAAACCTATTACTCACAGTGCTGTTTAGAAGTCTCTTTAGGCTGCTATAAACACTGTTGTGCTCTGTCGTAACATAATACGATCAAAATCATGAGTCATGAGAAGCACGTGGCATAAAATGATCACGCAACATGACGCAATTCCCTCCCCCAGTTCAGTTCCTTTAACTTAACTTTAACTAGAAATACACAAATCACAAATGATTTAAAAATTAGGTATGAAATAATATATATAAATACTAACAAGAAATAAGGAGTTTGTTGCCATATTGTACGTCACATATTTGAGCTGTAGCTGTTGGAATATACAAATATTAAGTAGGCTTTGATAATAAAAGGGAACATTATATGCGTGTTGGAATAACCGGTTCATCATGTGGGCTTAATCAAGCATATAACGAGACATTTCGGAGCATCTGCAAACCGCGCCTGAAGAAAGCTAACATGATAGAATGGTTGGTTGTTTACTAACCAGATAACAAAGGACTATTTGGATAATGAATGGATCAGCTGATGAAAGTAAATAGATAGGACGGGGTCAATAAGGGTGAAATAACACCAAGGATTCACCCCTGCCATATCTATTTACTTAAAAGCACTTACCTATAAAGCAATAGGGGTGAAATGTGACGCTTCACCCGTGGGTATAAGTAAAATGAGAAGTAGTGAACTTCATTGAGAAAGTAGACTTTCCAAGTAGTATATTGAAGAAAAAATGCTAATCTACTGGTTAGTTATTCATTAACCTAAATACAAAAGGGGTCACTGTGAGTATACCTCTCAAATAAACAATGGATCAGCTGGCAGAAAGGAATGCTATGCTTGATGAAGATCAATAGGGGTGAAATAAATAGACAATTCGATGCGGTCCTGATTGTCAATAGATAAAAAAAAGACAGTGAAAAAGGATGTAAGGTGACTGAATGTTTATTTCATGGGCGAAGCTAAGGGCGGTTGAGGGTTGGGACCCCCTTCAAAATGTAAAAAAAAAATTGTTTTTCTGTATCAAACATAGCAATTATTCTAGCTTAAAACGTTTTTTAGACTTTGAAGACTCTTGAAAACCAACGCTTCCGGCCTCTGACCGGACCAGCTTGTAATTCGCCAATTAGGAATTCGAAAACTACCCCTTAAAAATTCCTGCCCCTAGTTTATTCACACCTTGTGCTCAGAATAAGTATGTATGTGAACAAAAATGGTTATCGAGCAGCGACACCCAAAGTACCACTGTTATTATTGGATGAACAATAAATAAGGTGAACACTAAACACAATAAATAAGGTGAACACTAAAAACAAATACGTTAAGCAATTGTTTACAATTGCAAGCTTTTTATAATTTGAAATTTAGAGGGCTGTTTCCACAAGGTTAGGGTTAGGTCATAATTTGAGGTACAAATACCACGGGAGTCATTTGGCTAGTCCCGAACTCGTAATAGAACTAAAATAAGGCAAATTGGAATAAAATCATGGCCTAACCCTAACCTGGTACACATACTACGTTCTGGTATCCGCCATCTTGGTTCACATTCTTTAGGAGCACCTTGAATAAGGCCCTAAATAAGTAGTTACTGATATCTAATATTAATTATTATGTGGAATGACCGAATCTTTCCTGTTCGTCCTTACTTACATAATTCATTACAATCTGGTTCAGGTAGAGACGTGGCATTTGAACCCAAAATAGGTAAAGATGCCAGCACAGTTAAGTTTAAGGTACTCCTGTAGTATTTGAACAAAGATGGCAGACACTGGAACGTAGTATGTGTACTAGGTTGGGGTTAGGCCATAATTTCAGGTACAAATACTACGGGAGTCACTTGTCTAGTCGCCGAACTTGTAATTGTACTAAAATAAGGAAAATTGGAATAAAATTATGGCCTAACCTGGTACACATACTACGTTCCGGTGTCTGCCATCTTGGTTCACATACTACAGGAGCGCCAAGTTTAATGCTTCAACTCCTTGGCCATCGCGCCAAAATACCACCAAACTATCACAAAGTCTATTTACATTAAAGTAGTGTTTAATAAATTGAGTAGTCGAAGTCGAGCTTGTTGTTCCATAAATCTAACTCTAATCATTACTTATAAGCTTGCAACCCGCAAACCCGAAGTTTTTCATATAAAAATGTCAAAATTTTTACTTCAAAGCAGGGCTGGAGCGTTGGTTCGAAATCACAGAGCTTCTGTCTCCAGCTCAGAGCTTCATTTTTTTTCTGTCAGGGCTGGGCTCCAGCGCCATGTTTAAATGTGACCACTATCATGAAATATCCGACCATGCAGTTTCGTGGAAGCGGGACACAAAAGTATGATGTAAGGCAGGGGTCGGCAACCTACGGCCCGCGAGAGTAATATAAAGTAACGAAACAGCTGTTTTGACGATTATATTCCTAATGTAACAAAATTTATTGTGAGACACGTGTAAACTAAATTATATTAAAATCTAACCTATAATCTATATTAAAGTATAAAATTCACAATTACTTGTTTAATGAGACTCATAAAAGAATTACAATTAGACAAATTGCAACAAAACGCAGAAAAGTTGATGCTAAGTGCAAAGGGTTTAATTGCGCCGATACTTTCTAAAAAATGTGCGACCCGCCAATGACTTAAATCCCTTAATTTCGGATCGTGAGCGAGTTGCCGGCCTCTGATGTAAGGATTTCAAATTTTGAAATTGAAGTTATAAATATATGAATTCCACTTGAGATTTTATATTAATATGATGAAGGATAGATTTTATCATTTGTATGAAGTATTAGGAAATTATGAATGTTAAAAAATTATTAGATGGTTCGGAGCTGGAGCAACTAAAATGTCTGTTAGCTCTGGCTCCATTTAATATGGTAAGCTTGGCTCCAGCTCCACCAAAATGTCACAGCTCCATGACTCCAAGCTCTGACTCCAGCTCGCCAGCCCTGCTTCAAAGACTATCGGCCAAACGCCATAAAAAGATTACTGACTGAATCCTAACTTCATGAAATTATTATCAGAATATCATAATATGAACTAGGCATGAAACTACCAGCAATTTTGCTTGTGACAATAATCATACTTCTATCACAAATTTCATCTACCAAGGAGATTCGAAGGCATGTATATGGACCTTTGAAAGATGGTGAACATTGCCAGAAAGACTACTTTGAATATGCTAAAGGCTGGTTAGAAGAAAGGTACTGCAAGAAATGCAGGCATGGATACCAAAATGATAATCCAGAACGTAGCAATACATGCACGGAGTAAGTTGAAAAGTTATCTGATTATTACGGTGGTAACTTTCTAGACTTTTAGTAATTTAATTAGGATTCATATTCATCCCGGGGAAGAATTTGATGAGAAATCTTAACCATACGGTGAACAGTGGCCTCTTGTCGGTTACCAGTTCATGTCAGGTATAACATTAGTTAGCCAGTTATTTGTTTCAGATGCATCGAATTGATTGGATTACTGGACCCCTTCACCTGTTTAAGGTATTTTCATAACTAAATCCATGACCATGCCGGGGATTGTCGAACTGGGCCCTAGTCCCCGCTAGGGATGTGGGTTGTTTTTCTATACAACGGTTATTCACTCATTTCACTCTGGACAAGGCCACCCACGATATCAGCTACTGATATCTCACAATATGTAAGAAGTACTTTTATTTGGAAGGGCTGGCATTTTTTCAGTTTACCTTTACCTACACAATTTATAACACCCTGGGTGAGGTGTGGAATCTGGGGGTCATGTAAGAAGTCTGATTATACAATTCACTAGTAATATTATGAAATAATAGCTTGTACATACCAACAAGAAAAAGTCCATTAATGCTCTTCTTGAATATGAACATCTTTAGCAGGATTTGAAATCACATTCTCTCGAACATGATGATTATGCTTCTATCCACTTTGACTCTCTTCAACACTGAATATAAAATATTATTTTCAGAATCAAAACGAGGCCGACATCAAAAGGAAAGAACATCACTGAAGAACAAAAACCTATTAAAGAGCAAAACCGTAATGTTTCCACTTTGACGTCAACACCAACAACAAAAGTGTACACGCAAATGAAGAAAGTTCCACCATCCCCAATAACACAAACAATGACACCCAGAGGAGTTAGTCATGATGTTGAAAACCACGAATTTGGAGAAAAAAACGACACCAAGAGCAATGAAAGAGCTTCTACAAAGGAAATTGACATCGTATGCAAAGCCCAAGCTTCTGATTATACTCCCTACATTTGCGCTATTGTGATTGTGTCAAGCATAGCTGTGGCAGAGTTTGTCATTATATTTTACATGTACTGGAGGAGTAAGAAGTAAAAGGACAAGAATCAACAATAATGGTGGTTCTCAAACTTTTTGAATTTTTCATTGTTATACATTCATCAGTGTGAAAGCCAATACAATATTTATTGAACACCGCACTTTAAAATCAAAGCCATATAACTGTGTAGTTTATATTCTTATTAATATTACATTAATAAAAAAGCAAATCACAAATATAATGGACAATCTTCGCTATAGAACAAATCTTACTAATAGAACAACACCGTGACATTTCAAATTTGACGAAAAAATGACCACCTAACCAGAGTGCAATAAATTTGATACGAAATGTTGAACAGTTTAGATTCCATGCCTTCTAATAAATAATGATGACTGCTCGTATCAGTGGCCTACAGTGGAGCAAATAAAGCATCGGCTCCTTAATGGGGCCACAGAGCAGTTGGAGGGGGCCACAATGCTTTCACTTCACAAGAATCCTTCCTGTTCCTCCTAGTTTCATTGATTGATAAGATTATTTCACAGGGTGTTTTCACTTTGTTAAGCATGAATTGTTTGAACATAATGGGATTTGGAATCTACTAATCAAACTAACACCATAAATACCGCTGGAATGCTAAAAACCTCCGGAAGAGGGCCTCAAGACAGAAAAGGTTGAAAACCACTATCTAAAGATTTGATGAGATTGAAAGGTGGTTCATATAACTGCTGGCTCATTAGGCTTCCATCACTATCCAAGTCCATGAGTCTGGTACAAACTATCTATCTGTTCATTTGTTTCCAAAAATATATTGCACGGAGTTTTCATACAATTTTTACATCCATTTTATACAGTAGCAAAACTTTATCCATTACTTTTCTAATAATGGAATAAGATGAAGTGTCATATTAAAATGTCTGATACTTTAAGTTTCTAAGCAAGTGTCGCTAATTCCGTTGCTGCCTATTATACACTCTCATTTATGCTACTATTTTCTACTTTATTACTTCACTAAAATGATAATATACGAGTGTATTCATCAAAGTAAAAACCTAAAGTACAACAAACCTGGTATTGCGAATTGATTAACAAATTTGTAACAAGATTTTATGAACGCCCAGCTGTTTTATACATTCTAATATTAATAATTATATGATAACAATTTTTTCTACTATCTCCTCGCTTTTGTATATTCCGAGATGACTGTTAAAAAAGTTGGTCTGTAAAATAATACTTTTAAAAATTCGATGTAATCTCAGAAAACTATTGGGGCATGTTTTATTGAGAACTCATTTACACAATAAAAGTTCTATTATGCTTTAGATCAGTGGTTCCCAACCGTCGGTCCGTGGACCCGTGCCGGTCCGCGAGGCTTTTTTGCCGGTCCGCAGAAAATTTCATTTTGTTGTTTTTCTACCGTCTCAATCGCTTTACCGAAGCCGAAAAGACGAAGTTACGTTGGTTTATTACGTAATTTCTCTTCTGCCGTCATATTGCTGTTGGATACGTGCGGGATGGCCCGGCGACGTCTTGGCGCCGTGTAATCATACTTTTCGGTTCATCGCGAAAGCGTTCCGTCAAATCTCACAAGATTCAGAAGCCTGGAAATCAGCACGCGTGCTTTTACCATTCTGCATGCTTTTCTTGATTAATAGGTCAAAGTTATGTTGGTTTATTACGCAATTTCTCCTCCGCTGTCATATTGGTGTCTGATAAGTGCGGTATTAATGGCCCGGCGACGTCTTGGCGCTGAGTAATCACTTTTTGCTTTTTCGGTTCCGATTCATCGTGAAAGCGCTCCGTCAAATCTCGCAAGATTCAGAAACCTGGAAATCTGCATGCGTGCTTTTTCCGCTCTGCATGCTTTTCTTAATTAATCCGAATCCATCCAAATAAAAGGTTATGAATATTTCTTTGTTTAAACCAGAATGTATCAAGATAGACAGTATAATATTCCAGAGCATCACCATGAGCATCTAATAAAGACTGGATACCGAAGAATTTTTTGTAGTCATCCGGCACGCCGAGTACTTCATTTTCCCACATCTGGCCCGCCGACTAGAGAAGTTGCCCACCCCTGATCTAAGACAATGTTTCTCAAACTGTGGCCCATGATGGTCTACTATAAAATTACCTGGTTTAGTTTTCCATAGGTTTTCGTCAGTTATTTTATGTGTCACAATCATTAACCCATTTACCGCTGTCCTAGAGCAGGGGTGTCAAACTCGTGGATTTCCGAGGGCAGCATTGCATTTTGGGAATTGTGCAAAGGGCCGCAAACAGTTTTTGATATATTTTGATAATGTATACTTGAAGCATATTTTCAGATAGGTGTAGTTCGTGACATACCGAATGAAGTGATATCATTTTCCTAAATTTCAAATGCCATTTACATATAAATTTTCGCATTTTACTTTTATTTTAATTTACAGTATTTATTACAAAAAATCATAAATTTTTTTGTACAACTATCCATAACATTTTTGAACAAAGTTTCGATGAGCATAAGGAAACAATAATATATATACGGAAAAATGACTTAATCTACGGTAAATATATAGACCTAAATTTTACAAGAATACCACAGATAAACTCAATGTTTGTTTTATATTATATGTAATGACGTTTGGCATCTCTTTTGTGCCACCAGCTTACTAATATCAGGCTGAAATGATTTTACAGCACCAACTCTAATTAATGAGGTCACATGATCATCCTTTAATCTGGATCGTTGAGAATGTTTTATTTAATTTAAGTAATGCAAAAATATTACGGTTATCATTTTATGTATATATCCGTAAATCAAACAAATGACTGAGTTACAGACCAGACCAGTCATTTCTTACCTTTACGTGGCATAGAACCGTTTGAGTTATGATTAATATTGATTTTTAGTAACTAGGTAGTTGTATAATTATAATAATAGGCTACAAACACATACAAATTTTCAGTTCGAATTTTTTTTAAATTTGTCATATCGACTTCTGAGCCTATTCAGATAATGTCTACTTATATTGATTTTTTCATTGTACTGATGGAAATATGACAAATTAAACAATGTGCAGTAGAATTTTGAGAAATGCAGAAATATTGCAATTCCCATTTTTCTTAAAAAATGCCATCTTCTCCATGTCAGTATACCGTTCGTCATGTAAAGATTACACAATACCCACATGACAAAAATAACCCTCTCGGTAATAAATCAGTGTTCCCTGCCCATTAAAACCTAAACTAGGAAAGCATGGAAAGAATGGGGCATATTATATGTAGGCCTATAAAGAATAACAAAAATAATGAAGAGTTTACTGTAATATTTTATGCTGTATATTTGGCTCACAACTTTTTAAAGTTTCCAAATATTTTATTAGCTTTGATAAAAAGGAAACATTAATACTGACTGAGCGCCGGTATATCACACGTGCGTGACCATTCCCATACCAAAAAGAAACATTCGAGAAATTTCAGAGCGTCAGAGAACCACGCTTTACTAAATCTAACATAGTAGACTGGTTAGTTATTTATTAACCGGATAACAAAAGGTTATTTGAATAGAGAATGGATCAGCTGACTGAAGGAATGCTTTCAAGTAAATAGATGTGGCTGGTTTTTTGTTTGAGGTCGATAGGGGTGAAATAAACATGAGAATTCACCCCAGGGTATGAATAAGATTGAAAAGTAATGATTTTCATTGAGATGGGTTGCTTTCCAAAGATTATAATGCAGTATACTAAATACATGTTAGTAGTCGTTATTTTTTAACTAAATACAAAAGCTATACCTCACAAATAAACAATGTATCAGCTGACTGGAAAGGAGTGCTATTTGGTTCCTGGCAAAAGTAAATAGGGGTGAAGTAATGAAGATGATCTGATTCATCCTTGGCAGTGAATATGATAAAACAAAGAAACTGAAGAAGGATGTAATTGAATGTTTAATCCAGGGGCGTGGCATGTGGACCCCCCTTTTAAAAAATGGTAAAAATATTTGTTCTGTATAATGCATAATAGCAATTTTTCATAACTAGAATCGTCTTTCAGACACTAAAGACTTTTGACAACCCCCGTTTTCTGTCTACTTCCCACATATTATTCTGGTATGTTATATACCTAACGTTTTACCTTGAATGAACTCAAATGACCCCACTAAAATAATAAAAACTGATTATTCATTATTGAATTATTCAGTTATTTTCAGAATACTGTACTACAATATAAACTAGACATGAAGCTGCCTGTATTATTTCTTGTGTCAGTGGTCTTACTTCTGTCACCCAATTCATCTGCTAAACAGATTAGAAGGCATATCTATGGACCTTTAAAAGATGGAGAATATTGTCAGAAAGACTACTTCGAAATTGCTAAGGGTTGGTTGGAGGAAAGGTACTGCAAAAAATGCAGAAGAGGATATGAAAATAATGATACAGAACATTCTAATACATGTACCAAGTGAGTCAAACATTTGAAAATTGGAACGTAGTATGTGTACCAGGCTAGGGTTAGGCGATAATTTTCTTCCAATTTTCCTTACTTTAGTTCTACAAACTAGCCAAATGACTCCAGTAATATTTATACCTGGAATTATGGCCTAAACCCAACCTGGTACACATACTACGTTCCGGTGTCCGCCATCATGGTTTGCTTACTACAGGAGTACCGATTGTTGGACCCACCCCCTCTTGTGAGGTTGTTATAATTACCAGAGTTATTGTACAAATACTACGGCAGTACTACTACTTGGCTAGTCCCCGAACTTGTAATAGAAATAAAATAAGAAAAATTGGAATAAAATTATGACCTAACCCTAACCAGGTACACATACTACGTTCCAGTGTCCGCCATCTTGGTTCACATACTTCGGGAGTATCTTTGAAAGAACCAATTCTTTTCACATATCTGTTGCCTACCCAATTTAATATACCCTTGGTGAAATGTGGGATCGATAGGCCATGTGCGCAGTCTGATTAAACCATTCATTAGCAATATTATGAAATAATAGGGTGTACATGCCTACAGGGAAAAGTCCATTAATGCTCTTCTTGTATAAGAAAATCTCCAGCGGGATTAGAACCAACATCTCTTGAACATGATGGTCATGCTTTTATCCACTTTGACGTTCTTGAACACTGAATATAAATTATTATTTTTAGGATCAAAACGAAACCGTCCATACGATCACCACCAAACAGAAAAAAAATCACTGAAGAACACAAACCTAATAAAGAGGAAAATCGTAATGTTTCTAATTTAACGGCAACACCAACTATGTATGAGCCGACGAAGAGCATTCTATCCCCATCAAATAAACAAACAACGACCCCTATTGGAGTTAATCATGGCATCAAAACCCCCAAATTTAGAGAAAAAAACAAAATCAAGAATAATGAAACGTCTTCTACAAAGGAAATTGACACAGTGTGCAAACCCCAAGCCTCTAATGTTACTGCCTACATTTGTATTATAGCGATACTGTCGGTCGTAGATGTGGCAGCGTTTGCCATAATAGCTTGGATGTGCTGGAGATCCAATAAATAAAAAGACAAGAATCAACAATAGCAGTGATTTCCAAAATCTACATCACGACGCATTGGTCATCTCTCGTGGTATAAATATGAAACTCTCATCCTATGGACATAACTTTAATTTTCAACAATGAAACCTAACTTAATATTTGAAATGGAAATATAAGGTTAGAACGATAGAATTTATTATTTGTATATAGTATTGGAAAATTATAAAAGTTGAAAAATAGTAAAATGGATGGTTTAGAGCTGAAGCCACAGATATTTCCGGTACCTCTGGCTTCATCTATTATGGTAAGCTTGACTGCAGCTCCAACAAAATGTCATGACCCGATGGCTTCTTAACAAGTCCCTTTTTAAAGATGTAATTTTACTTTTTCTATCATTATATTGCTATTATTGTTAAAGCCTAACCAGTATCTATTGAATATCATACATTAAAATTAGTGCTTTATAGCTATGGTTTATCTTCTTCATTAATAAAATTAAAGCACAAATATATGGACAATCTTCACTGAAGAACAAATTCCTTCTAAAAGAGCAAAACCATGACTAATTTGATATCAAAACCAATGGCTACCTCAAGGAAGCCCCCACAACACATCCATGAATGTAACGCATTGAATGCCTATGTAATGATTAACTGGAAATACATCTTTTTTTCAAATGTGGTTCCTTTTGTGCCAGTGGACACAAGCCTGGACTCTTTGATTGTTAAAAAGAGCAAAAAACATGAAGTGTCAGTCTTATATATAGAGTAAAAGAATGGCTTTTTGTCTCAAAGGCTCCAGATAACAGGTTATAACTTTCATCGGTACTCTCGTAGTTTGTGAACCAAGATGGTAGACAACGGAACGTAGTATGTGTACCAGGTTAAGGTTCGGCCATAATTTTATTCCAATTTTCCTTATTTTAGTCCTTTTACGAGTTCGGGGACTAGCCAAGTATTTGTACATAAAATTATGGCCTAACCCTAACCTGGTACACATACCGGTACTATGCTCCGGTGTTTGCCATCTTGGTTCACATACTTCGGGAGTACCCTTTCATCACTATTTAAGTCTATGATAGTCGGTTGCCAAAATTTATAAGTCAATTTTGTGTTAAAAATATATTGCACAGCATTTTTCATACACTTTTATGTCCCAATTATGCCTTTTTGACTACAACTATCCCACTTTGCTTAACTTGTCTCACTCTTACAAGAAGATACTTTGAGAACAGCTGGTTAATTTCGTCCATGCTTTTGGTTCAATTTGTTGAAAACAAAAATGAAAGGATATTCGTAACTTTACAAGAATTGAATTCGGCAGTTAAGAAGTCAAAAGCGTTTTTAACTGAGCTGTTTTTATTCTTCTTATAGTAAAGTTCTTCATCAATATATTTGCTATATAGTTGGATAATTTTTTCACAGTGTATGTGCTAATAAACATATGAATATTACATATTGTTTCATTGCTTATTCATTATAGTCATGCAATCTGTATATGGAAGCTAGAGATAGATATATGAGAACACTGCCATGCCTTCTAATCATTTTATTTGGACCCTATGTCCATCTCCATACCAAATATGCTGTCTATATGGAGGCTCACAAGCCTTCTAGAGAGGAGGTCTATCAAATATGGTTTAAGGCCATATATCCATCCCTATTTCGAACATGCTGTCTACATGTAAATGGGGACTCACCTCAAGAAAGGGAGCATTTTAGTTAGTATTCATCTCTATGTCTAAACTGCTGTCTGAAGGAGGTCATTCAAATAAGTAATTACTTAACGATCTTCAGATCGGTAAGTATGTTGATAGGTATTTGTTTGTCTGTTAGATGCACGCGATATCTCACGAAAGCGAGGTTGAATCTTCTCCAAATGCAATTGCATGTGCATTCATCATATCTCAGACCAGAAGCCTATTAATTTTGGATGAATTAGGCTGTATAATTAGCGAGTAATTAAATAATCATTGATAAAGTGATCTGGATTTTTGTGAAGTGAGAGAATTTTGAGACCCGCCGAGTGTGTGTGTGCTATGCGCTGTGCGCAAGTTACAAGAGCGGATGAATCGAAACCGCAGTTTCTGTTTTGGGGGATCCCCTAACTCTTGATCGATAAGTCTTCAGTTTTCAACAGATATTCTTGTTGCTAGTTACATCACTCAGAGATTAATCTCTTTTATTTCTATGTGTGACTTTGCTTTAAGCGAATTATTTCGTGTAAAAAAATAAAGTTAAAACTATATCAGTTTGGTTTATCGCTTATTTCTATTAGTTCAGTCGTTTTCAAACTTTTTGAACTGTGCCTGCTTTTTATAGGCTTTGAATACCAGATACCAAGGCAAAATTAAAACTTCATCGGGCTAAGTGTTAGGAATACGCTCTCCACCGCATCTCTGATTACTCTGCGAGGGTTCGCAGGTTCAAATTCCATGCAGTGATAGTTATGTGTGAGAGGATTGCTGGACTCGGTCACGGCTTCCTCCACCATCAAGTCAATGCTTCCGAAAAAAATAACTAACTAATCCCAAACCGACATGGAGTGGTAACCGAACAGGAGGCCGTGGTTTGCCATATGACTAAGATGTCTTATCGACTTTCCTCTCCCCTGGGATAAATGTGTAAATACTCTAAATGTGTAAAGCTTCTACAATGGAAATTGTCATCGTATGCAAAGCCCAATCCTCCTACATTTGCGCTATTGTGATTGTGTCAAGCATAGCTGTGGCAGAGTTTATCGTTATATTTTTATGTACTGGAGGAGTAAGAAGTAAAAGGATAAGAATCAACAATAATGGTGGTTCTCAAACTTTTTGAATTTTTCATTGTTATACATTCATCAGTGTGAAAGCCAATACAGTATTTATTGAACACCGCACTTTAAAATCAAAGCCATATAACTGTGTAGTTTATATTCTAATTAACATTAATAAAAAAGCAAATCACAAATAGAATGGACAATCTTCTATTTATTTCTTCATTTAAAATTTGACTTAAATGGTCACCTAACCAGAGTGCAATAAATTTGATACGAAATGTTGAACCGTTTATATTTCATGCCTTCTAATAAATAATGATAACTGCTGGTATCAGTGGCCTATATTAGAGCAAATGATGGCTTTTATTATAGAGCATCGGCTCCCGAATGGGGGCCACAGAGCAGTTGGAGGGGCCGCAATGCTTTCACTTCACAAGAATCCTTCCCGTTCCTGCTAGTTTCATTGATTGATAAGGTTATTTCACAGGGTGTTTTCACTTTGTTGAGCATGAATTGTTTGAACATAACGGGATTTGGAATCTACTAATCAAACTAACACCATAAATACCACTGGAATGATAAACAGGGAGTCCATGAATGCTAAAAACCTCCGGAAGAGGGCCACAAGACAGAAAAGGTTGAAAACCACTATCTAAAGATTTGATGAGATTGAAAGATTGAGATTGAAACCACTATCTAAAGATTTGATGAGATTGAAAGATGGTTCATATAACTGCTGGCTCATTAGGCTTCCATCACTATCCAAGTCCATGAGTCTGGTACAAACTATCTATCTTTTCATTTGTGTCCAAAAATATTACACAGCATTTTTCATGCACTTTTTACATTCATTTTATAGCAAAATGTTATCCTTCACTTTTTTCCAAATGGAATATGATCAAGTTCTTTATTTAGTTTGAGACCCTATATTCCTATTTCTGAAATGCTGTCCATCTCGCAGCCTAATAAAAAGCCTTCTAGAATGGAAGCCCTTGCTGTTTATATGAAGGCTAAATAGCCCTCTAGAAAGGAAGCATTTGAAATAGTGATTGGGGCCATAAATCCATCGCTATGTCTGAACTGCTTTCTGAAGGAGGTCATTTAAATGATTAATTGCTTTGTCCCCAGGTACTTTGCTCAGAGATCAATCTTATTTCTATGTGTGATTTTGTTTTGAGAAAATAATATGGAAAAAAGTATATCTGGTTGTTCTATTGCTTGTTTCTATTAGATCAGTGATCATCTCAATATTTTAAGCGGTGAGAGGAAAGCCAATAACATGGCTTAACCATATGGTAAACCACGGCCTCTCGTCCGGTTATCATTCCATGTCAGGTATGGAATTAGTTATTTATTTGTTTTCGGAAGCATGGATTTGATGGAAGAGGAAGCCTTAACGAACCACCCTACGCCGGCAAGGAGTCCATCATTCCTCTCGCACATAACTATCCCCCCATGGGATTCAAACAGCGAACCTGCGCAGAGTAATTAGAGGAGCGGTGGCAAGTGTATTCCCAGCACTTAGCACAATGAGTCACACCGCCGCGATGCTGTTTATCAATACAGTGCTATTCATTCATTCATGCTCAACAAAGGGAAAACACCCCGTGAAGTAACCTCAGCAAACAATGAAACTAGGAAGAACGGGAGGTTTTCTAGTAAAGGAAAAAATAAAATCAGTTTTGCATCTGACATGGTGGCCCCCCTCCAACTGCTCTATGGCTCACATAGTGTTCTACGGCCCTAGGGAACCACTGCGCTAGATCACCACCCCAACTACTTGCATATCAACAGAAATTCTTGCTTGCGCACTGAGTAGCAATTACACCATTTTTGATAAAGATCGGAAAACCCAGGTTTGTTACAGAGCATATCCCCATATGTACAAATTAATCCTAATTTTTTCTTAATGTTAAAGACCCCGCTCCCTGTTTTGAACACATTGCTAGCCTTTGTGCAAAACGAAATAGCTGGCTGCATCTGAGAAATAGAACAGTAGATAGTCAATCTGCCTCTAAACTCAAAAGAGAGAGTTGATAAAGTGTCAAAGACTTGCTCTTGTGTAAGCAATATTGACTCAAATCAGAATATATGTGACGAAACACGTATTCATTTTATCTTTTAGATCCATTTTATCGTTGAGATGAATTAATATTGTTACATAATCAAATTAGCGTCTGATACTTCACGGAAAAAGCTAAAATGGTTACTTGACTTTATATAACTTCTAGTTTCCCTACAGACTCCTAAAACAGTTTCTAGGAAACCCAAATAAAACTGCAAGTATAAAACAAGAACAACAAAGTATTTGCATTTTCACTTATTATTATTATTGAAAGCTTCTCAAATAGTTTGATTCATATAGATTGCAGTATCTGATTAGATAAGATGTAATAAAACATATAAAAAAAGTGTACAGGGATGTAATTATGTAACTGGAGTCAGAGTCACGTTTTTAAACTTTTTTAAGTCATAGTCACAATTTCCGAAATCTAATAGTGGTTAATCTAAGGCAAGGCAATTACTTTCTTAAGTGAGCCACTTATAGATAATAGACTTTGTTACTGGGCCGGAGGTTTCAAAACTCAATATGAAATTGAAATATTTATATCGAAACTTGGTTCCCTGCGACTTCCCTTCCCCAGTAAAAAGGTGTGTTTAATTTTAATTTTATTTTACTTTTTTTGTATCTATGGGATGGAAAAATAAACTTCACGTAATTCGTTCCTTCCTATTCTGAGGAATAACCCCTGGTGGAAACTACTGTATTTTACGATCCATAAGACGCACCGTCAATAAAAGTCTCAGATTGGGTTTTATTTCATACATAAGGTACGCTGGTACTGGTTTTGCGCGTAGACAATAAAGCATTATCCAATCCATACAATGAGTGCCAAGGTTGCCGGCACCTGCTTTGTCGAGTGTAGATGATAAAACATATATCACCTCCTGATCCATACATTAGGCGCACCTGGTTATAAAACACACAATCAATATTTAAGAAAAGAGATATTTAGAGCGCACCTTTAGGTCCATAAAATACGGTATTAGATTACTTAACGTTTCGAACAAACTATTCAAAGCTTTCATAAACAAAATAAAAGTTTTTTTGATTGAAGTATGATGTTCTAGAAATTCGGGGGTCGGGGTAAAAATTTCTCTCAATCTGGAGAGTGCTTTTAAAATATTATGGAATTTAAAGTCGAGTGGTAATTTTTGAAGGCTACATGACCATGATGAAAATACCAATGGGAACTCTTAGAACAGCACCAATGGGAACACTTAAAACAGCAAGATGAGACCTCGTGCCACTAGGAGACAACAGATAAATTCTTTGGTGCCCAATAGCCTTTTCTAGGTATCATTGGTCACTACAATGATTCAAAATGACTTTACAAATAACTGTTAAAAACAATTGGCACTTCTCCGCGGGCCACCGAGCCACACAATTTTTCCTTGTGGGCCCCATTTGGCCCGCGTGCCTCAGGTTAAGGTTGCTGGCTTATAAGGCACATAATTGATTGAAAAAAAAATAGATTTGGAGTGTGCCCCTATGATCCATAAAATAAGATATCTGAACAGACAATAAATTAAAGCTTCCATGAACAAAAGTATTTTTGATTAAAATAAGATGTTCTTGAATTTGATGGTCGGGTAAAAATATCCCTCAATCTGGGGAGTGTTTTTAAATATTATGGAAAGTAAAGTCGAGTGGTAATTTTTGACAACTCTATGACCATGGTGAAAGCACCAATGGGAACGCTTAGAACAGCAAGATGGGACCTCGGGCCACTAGGGGGCAACAGATAGATTCTTTGGGGCCCACAGGCAATAGCCTTCTAGGTATCATTGGTCACTACATTAATTCAAAATGAATTTACAAATAATCATTAAAAAAAATTGGCACTTCTCCGCGGGCCACCGGGCCACACAATTTTTCCTTGTGGGCTGCATTTGGCCTGCAGGCCTCAGGTTGAGGTTGCGGCTTATAGGGCACATGGTCAATTTAAAAAAAATAGATTCAGACTGTGCCCCTATGGTCCATAAAATATGGTATTAGGTTTACTTAGTGTACTAAACAGACAATAAATTAAAACTTTCATGACAAAAAATTTTTTTGATTGAAATATGATGTTCTTAAATACGAGGGTCGGATAAAAATGTACCTCAATCTGGAAAGTGTTTTTAAATATTGTGGAATTTGAAGTCGGGTGGTAATTTTTGACAACCCCATGACCATGAAGAAAAAAAAACAATGGGAACGCCTATAACAGCAACAATGGGAACACTTAGATCATCAAGATGGGACCTCGGGCCCTCTAGAAGGCAACAGAAAGATACTTAGGATCAACAGTCTTTACTAGGGGTGCTCTCGAAGTATGCGAACCAAGATGGCGGACATCGGAACGAAACATGGGTAACAGGTTAGGGTTAGGCGATAATTTTATTCCAATTTTCCTTATTTTAGTCCTATTATCAGTTCGAAGACTAGCCAAGAGCCTCCCGTAGTATTTATATCTAAAATTATGGCCTAACCCTAACCTAGTACACATATTACATTCCGATGTCCGCCATCTTGGTTCGCATACTTCGGGAGCCCCTTACTAGGTACTATTAACCATGACTACATTAATTGAGTCTCAGAAGGCAGCTACAGAACATAGAAGGGAGGCATGCAATGTTGAGAATCTTTGTGAGGGAGGCACGGATTATGAGAGTTTGAGACCCACTGTTTTAAAGTCTCCACTGATAATTTCTGTCAGTACGACGAGGTCACAAAGTATTGAGTCTTAGGTAGCCATGAATCATGTAATATTTACAAGGATAAATCAAGTCTTAATTATTATGCTGCTCTACTTTTTTCTTTACATTTCTTTAAAGCTGGTTTGTTTATTTACCAAATAGAAATCTTTGGTGAGACTGGACTCATAGATGCTCATTGCCTTACAATCCTCATCTTCTTCCGTGCCTATGTTTCCCCTCCTGTTTTTCATCTGGTCATTCACGATAGTAAGCATATCAGTGACATGCTTGGTTTTGTAGAACTTTCTGAACACATCGTATATATACTGGATCATCCAGGAACCTTCTTCCTTATTTCTCAGAGCCACGAACTCTTGATGAGTTGCATATACAGTAATGATATCACTCATCTCAGGCATGAGAGCATCCACAGGATAAGACTCCTCATGGTCTCCTAGAAATACACCTGCATCAGTAGAATCTTTGAAATTTCCTTTATCGAGCTTTTTTCCCCTGCAGTATTGGAGAATTAGCAATTTCGGTATATTTCTCAACGGCTGAGCTTCTTTATTGCAGAAGATTTTTTGAAGTTCACTAGCTTGTAATTTGCTTTTGTCATTTCCATATAGGATTTCTTCATATTTTATTAGCTTTGTTTCTTGATTTTCACCAGCCTTTTTTTCTGTTTTTTGATCAATGATTTTCTGTTCTTCGATTGGCACATATCCTCCATGCGTACTTATAACAACAACGACATAATCAATATTTTTTGCTGTCGCCACTTCTTCTAGCAATACTTTCATTTCACCGGCCGTTTTATCACAATGTACTTTGTCCTCCACAAGTTCACAACCCAAGGTTTCTCTCCACAGATAATCCATATATTGCCGATCTTTCGTACACCCGGGCTTTCTAGAACCAACCTTGCCTTCGTCAGCAAAAGAATTGCTTATGATGAGTGCGATACCTTTCCCGTTTTTCAATGGATACATGAACTCATCTTGCCTTTTTTCACCATCAAGATCCTCTTGTGCCTGTTTTGGAAAAATCGTTTCAGATTGGCTGAAAAAATATTCAAGTTTCAGAGCGGTCAATTTATCCAGATTTTCTTCATTTTCTTTGTTCATCCACACTTTAACTGTTTCCTGCTTGAGTTTGGGGAAGTTGCCTTGATACTTAGTTTGCAGTTTTTCAATTTCATCATCGTCGAAACCTAGTTTCAATCTAGAAAATTCTTCCCATTGGGGCTCATGGAATACATTTGTTGCTTCGTAGATAAACTTTGCATCTTTATTTTTCAAGCTTTTTGCCATTTTGTTTTATGTTAAGTATTTTACTGCATAGATCTTAAAGACACATAATTTCAGAAATACAATTAGTTCAATCTATCTCCTGCCTGCCTGAACTGATTAACTTTTGGAATAAATTTTCAAGTAAAGTTTTGAGATTGTGATATAAACAAGGCTGCCATATTTTTAAACTTTCTAAATTTGCCTCTATGCTCAGTTTGTAGTTCTTCAAATGCTTCCGCTATTTTCCGAAAAAATCTAGTACTCCAGAAGTATGTGCATCAAGATAGCGGAAACCGGAACAAGTCAGTCCCAAGTCATCCAAGTTTTGATTTAACCCTTTTAAATACAGTTTATAATAATGCACATAGAAGTTGAATTTTTTTTGAATATCGCAATAACCCCCGTACATACCGTCGATTCGTTTTACATCATACTTTTTACATACAATAAGCTACACGTGCCTACTACCAGCCGTTTAGTCGTGTTACAGTAGATTTAATAAAAAAAAACGAGAATATCGGTCGGAGACCGAAGACTTATCGATCAAAACTGCGGTTTCGATTCATGACTCTATAGTGTCACCGCGTGTCCCATCACTAATTAATTAATAACTCGCTAATTATACAACATATTTCATCCAAAATCAATAGGCTTCTGGTCCGAGATATGATGAATGTACATGCAAAATTTGGAGCAGATTCAACTACGTCTTCGTGAGATATCGCTTGCATCTAACAGACAAACAGACAAATACCTATCAACATACTCATCGATCTAAAGATCGATAAGTAAAGTAAAAATCACATTGACTTGAGTCTTCCATTTTGTTAAAAAGCAAAAATACTTCGACAATAAAACAACTATGAATTAAATATAGATTGAAAATATCTATCTCGATGTCAACATAGCGGAAATTAAGTTATTGCAAGCTAGTGTGTCAAGACACTTTTTGAAGTAACCACTGACTTGAGGATTCATATATTTAGGAGCTCATTGCCGAGATCCAATATCGGCATACGTATTTTTTTCAAACACAATATCAGTTCTATTAGAAAAATCATAATGTCATCCTGCGACAAAAAGGAAAAAAAATTTCTTTATTAAATTACTAAAAATTTAAAATAAAAGAAAACCATCCAAACTATCGTTCATCTTAACCTTTCTGCATTACCTATTTCAACTTGAATTGAATATACATCAACTTTTCTCCTAAACATTAACAAATGTTAAATAAATTCGGCATTCCATATCTGAAACTTCGCATGCAAATGCATTTAAAATAATAAATCTTCTAAACTTTATCATATTTAGGCGTATTTATGGCACAGGGCACATGAAACAACAACTATACTTTGCCTCTATACATCTCCTGATGTATTAGTTGAATTACAAAGCCAATGTATGATAAATAAAGTAACATATAAGTTGAAAATATTTGCTCTATATCGTAACAAGTTTCGCTTCGAGTTTCGATGTTCTCAGTATTTCTTTGTTCTTTCATTGAACTAATTATCCTAATGTACACACTTCAAGATAATGGGAACGTCTCCCTGTGTACATTACCATGATTTATCGCCTACAACCGAGACCTGATTGATAAACACTTTGGACTTTGATTTATTACCAACTGTAGGGCTTTTTTATTAGTAGAACCTGAGCTATGATCAGATATTATATCCTGGGGGGAAAAAAAAGCTGATAAGATGGCTCAATCATATGACAACTCACAGCCTTTTGTCCAGTTACCAAATAGTGCAATGGTACGCAAAGTCGCAATGTTAGATACAAATCCAATACCTGTGCCCAACAACTCACCCAGGATAAGTTTTGTATAAATGCTTGACATGTCTCCACTCTGAACAAGGCTTTATGCAAGCTGTCACTGATGTACAGGGGGTTCATATTAATTTGAATTTTCGGTACTTTTGTAGTATGTGAACCAAGATGGCGGACACTGGAACGCATACTACACAAAAGCCGACTTTTCTATCTCTTTTCGATTGGCATTGCTTACCTATTTTATTTTGAACAGTATGAGGGGGTGCGCAGGGCTGGCCAAAACCTAATATTTTACTGTTCTAAATACATTCTGAGAAAATATTTTTGAACATAGAATTTGAATACATTCTAACTTGGCGGCAAGTAATGGCAAAATTTTGTCCATTATATCTTCATGTTAATCACAATCAAAACGACTCGAACGTAAAGGTTATTGGTTATTTGTTTGTTACAACAAGAGATACTGTACGTATTGATCTATCTGTCTGACAGCTCAAAATCTCTAATTTTAAAATAAAAAAGTTATAAACTACTCCTAAATTGAAAAATTTACTATATTAGAATATTCGATTCGTCTTGTAATCTCTAGTGGTGAATATGGGATTCTAAGTTGGGATCTTTAACTTTTAATGGAACATAACGCAAATCTATAGTTCCTATTCCCACTAGTGTCATAAGTCAAACTGAAAAGATTCCGTCCCTTCCAAAAATCATACTCATAAGTTACTGCTTGTCGGAGTCTAGGTCTGAATTAAAATCAAATATATAGACACGGTCAAAGGTCACATGAAAATGTTCCTCAAGGACATAATAAACATTTCTATGAATTGAAAAAAACAGCAAATTTTGGGTGAAATATCAGGCACCATCAGACTTAGGGATTCGAATGAAATAAAAGTATTATTCTTCTAGCATAGTAATCGGAAAACTGTGGGCTGCGGCCCAATCGAGGGCTTCTGAGCATTTCCTAGTTGGTCTCTAATAAATTTCAATTATGGCAGTGATACACAAAAATTACGTGTATTACGGTGTTAAATTTAAAGTTTCCAAAGAAAATGTTGGGACCTGAAGCCTTTTTCATTTTACTATTTGGGCCTCACTTTGCCGGCTACTGTTCCAGTAAGCACTGAAATTTGCAATAGATCAATTGCGGAAAAAGTTTCTTACAGCAAAAACTACAACAATTTACCAAAACGATCCATTTCTAAGGCTGTTCCCAAGTGGCGAGAGAGCCTTGTTCGAATTAAAGAAGTCGAAACACCACATACTTTTGATTGTTATTAATCCAGATATTGTTAAAGCTGAAATGACTAAGCAACCTCAGTTGAATAAAGAAAATAAAGTCTAGGTTTCTGGATTTTCAATCTTTTTAGTGGTGCGGAAACTCAATGAAACATTCGAGAGGCTCAAGAAAATCATGGCTAATACACGCAATGCTGTAAGTAAAATTGTAAAACCAAGCATGAAACTGGCTTAACAAAATGATCTTCAAAAAGTAGCAAATTCAATAATAAAGGCTAACATAATAGGTATTTGAATAAAAATAAGTTTATTTAGACTCCAAAATCAGCATAATAAACAATAAATAGTTGATAAAATCAAAATAAATTAAAGTGAGTAAAGAATCGTGATGGCAAAGAATATATTTAAATATACATATATCATGGGCTTTTGGATTTGAATGTAAACTTGCAGAATCCCTGGACTGTATTTCCGAACTCCGGCTGAATACTACTGGTGTAATTCAATGGTTACCAACCTTTCTCGGTATATTCCTCCTTTTGTCCATTTCAAAACTCTTCATTCCCCCACATTGTGCATTGAAATCTGTTTGTTGTTTAATGTAACGATAAGTACAGTTTGAATAGTTCATACTGTGTAAATAAATATGTATCACAATAAAACTAAAAAGTCAGGAATATTGGTAATGCCACGGCAAACACACATTACTCGCGCTCTCACGTTTGGTAGATTGAATAATTTGTAATAAGTGCATTAATTTGTATTACAATAATACTAAAAAAGGTATTAGGTAATATTATTGTTAATAATACAGTGAATACACGTACTTCCAGATACTTCGCATTATCGTGTTTGTACAGTTTCATTAGTTTATATTATATGCATAAATACTTGTTACGATAAATACCAAATAAATAATAAATATTATCACTACTAGGCTACAGCAAAAACAAAAAGGAATTACCTATCCAAAAACAATATGATTTCTCTCCAAAAAAATTTCCCTTCTCAATTGGGACACCTAAGTCTAAAATAATGCCCAAGATCAGATTATATAGATTTCTTAATTTCTTGTATGCAAATGAAAAAAACTAATTTAAAGTCATGCTAACCTTAACGTGTCTGTTCAAGTACCCATATTTTTTAACAATATGACGAGTAAAATCATTGCTTTAAGAGGGGTAAAAGAGGAAGTGCATGTTGTTTGTGACAAAAAAGAAAACAATAAAGAAAAAAGGCGATGAACAGGGGTTTTTCATGACGGTTAGTCATGGGGATTGAATTTCTATAAACAGATTTTACCCTTAATTGAAGTTATTTGAAGCTAGGCACGTCTGCTCTGTATATGTTTAGTACGTAAGTCAAGTTATTTGATATGCCACAGACCGCAGTAAAACCAAGCAATTTGTGATAACTAGGAAATGCAACTCAATGTATCTATTTGTTTATACAGCTGCAGTCAACCGATGATTGCTGTGGCGTTTTAAATCAGACACCAATCATTGCTGTGCTGTAGATGCAGTGTGTTAATTCTTTCAACTTAATTCATTTAACTGGGGGCACATTATCTCTGGATGTCCAAAATAGAATGAACATCAAACTGATTTATAATAAATGTTCAATATTCAAAATTATTGAATTTAAGAGTAAATGAAATTACCATATCAAGTAATTGGGACCAAATAAATGCCTACATTTGTAAAAAACCATTGTAATAATATTACCTTTTTTTGACCGGAGATTATTTAATTAAAATGTGAATGGCTGGTTTCAGTGCTTCAAATTAAAAACGCCTCGCAATCCTAAGCCATCCCTACTCCACGCTTGATTCAAATATAAAACCCTATAATATCCTTTACCTTTTCTATTTCACAATTTGTCAATCATGATTTTGTAAAACCAACAACTTAACTCAGCCCAACCCAACAAGACTACATAGCTTATAAAAATATGAAATTATTTGGCAAGGGTTTGCACTCCGATACCAATGAAAAAGTGCCAATGTGCCGATTTTTTCAAACTGCCGATATTCCAACAATATGAAAAAGCCACCAATGCACGTGAAATGCTTTTGTATGTTTGATCCTGATTCTTGAAGTTTGGATGGAAATCTTCCCACTTTGGTTTATGACACTAGTGGGCGTATGAATTATATATCTGTGCAGTATGTCTCATCGCAAGGTCAAAGACCTCAATTAAAAATCCCATGGCCACCACTTCACCCAGTTTGTAAAAAATTGGGTAAGCAATGCTGATCTCAGAAAGACAGACACTTCAAAATAATAGGAACCCCTTATGCATCAATGTCTGCTTGTATAAAGCCTTGTTCAGAGTGAAGATATGTCAAACATTTATACAAAAGTTATCACACCCTGGGTGAGATGGTGGAAACAGGATTTGAAGTATATAATATTGTGACTCACCGTATGTACCATTGCACTAATTGGCAACCGGACGAGAGGCCGTGAGTTGCATATATCATTGGGTCGTCTTCTTGACTTTCTTTTCCCCCCTGGATATGTTAAATTAACATGTTCTGTTGATAGTTCATAAAAAAGCTACCGGTACATGTTTGTTATGTCATACATTTATTGATGGATTTAAGTCCATGCAGTGCTTATCACACAGGTGTAGGTTTAAGATATAAATTATGGTTATGTACACAGGGAGACGTGCCCATTAACTTGAACTGTATACATTAGGATATTAGTTCAATGAAAATAACAAAGACATACTGAGAACATCGAAACTCGATGTGAAACTCGTTACGACATGGGGCAAATATTTTCAGATTGCACAATATTTCTTTTTTTGTTCATTGGCTGTGTAATTTAACTATATCAAGAGATGTATTGAGGCAAACTATATCCTTTGTTTAATGTAACCTGTGTCACAAGGATGCTTAAATAAGATTAAGCTAAGGGGAGGCCAAAATTGAATATTCTAATATTGTGAATGAATTTTATATTAATATTTCTGATATGGAATGCCAAATTTATTTTAAATTTGTCCATGTTCAAGAAAGAAGTAGATTTATGCAATTAAATAAAGGGATTTGTCGCAAAGATATCATAGTTTTCCTAATACGACCTCGTGTTTTAGAAATTTTATGTAGGCAGGTATTAGATCTCAGCTATGACACCTACATAATGTATATGAATCGCCAGTTGCATGAAATAGAGTTCCGATTCACATAGTAGCTTGTTGTGGCAATAACTTAATTTCTGCCATGATGATGCCAAGTGTCAATGCAGCTTTTACTTACCGTTAATCTAATTTATTGTTGTTTATCAAATCTGCTGTAACACGACTTGCGAAAACAAAAGCTAGCTGACTTGTGACTCAGCTTAGGAACTAGATTTTCAAATTTGATCGGCCATGGACTTGACTCTAAATTGGATTTCCTGCGACTTGTAAGTCAGGTCGAGTTACCAAGTTGTAATATTGTCACAGAACAGCTGTTGGGTTTGGGTACAGGAAAGCAACATATCCGAGGACTTTGTTATGAACCTCACTCAATATATCTGCCAATAAATACTATTTCAAGTCAGATTAGCATTGTATTAATAGACTCAATATTTGCAGTTATCAAATGTTACCGGAGAATTTTTAGTCCGACCAACCCAATGTTAAATAATTATATCACAAATACTTCATGTAAAAATTCTAAATTATTTTTAAAATCTACAATGTAAAATATTGAGATCACTTAATATTGAATTTATTAAAATATGTGACTAGATTTGTTTACGCTTTGTTCTAAAATAAATTATGAAGTAGACACAAAAACAACACGAATTTGTAAAATTAATAAATCAATAATAGATACACAACATACTTGCAGTTTTTAGTGAATTAACATCTGTAGTATTTACCTAAAGCCATCATGGAAAGAGGAGACATCTATAGAGTAATTGACAAGTTCAGTAAAGAACAATGGAGAGAATTCACTCGGCTGAAACTCAATTTGGATGAGCATAAGATGGATGAACTCGAGAATAGATGGAGAGATGACTTCCAACAACAAAAGTTCAAGACAGTTATAGAATGGCAAGATCAAACTGATAGAAGAGAAAACTTAATGCAACTTCTGATGTCATGGAAAAGAGAATTTTTTTGTGGTGAGCAGGAAGAGATGAATCAAATACGAGATGAACAAGCAATCCGAGTAGTGCAACCAGCTGCTGATCTTGACAACCTTGCAGTTCGTGGATACGGAATATATACCGACAGGTATGAACTCACAGCAAAAAAGGGTCTCGTTCTGATTATAAGCAATTCGTTTACTTCATTTGCTGAAGAACACCATAGAACACCTGCTTGCTGTAGAGATGCGGAACTTATGGAAAAATTGTGGAAAGATACTTTGAGATGCACACTGCTAGATGATAGGTCTCACCGTGACAAAAGTGCACAAGAAATGAGAGATCTGCTCAGGAGGCTTGGTAACTCACCTGGGTATGATTACGTGGTGGTAGTGATAAGCACGCATGGGGGGATGGTTAAATCAACTGGGAAGAAAAAAAAAGATCAAACATCTGGGAATTATGAGGAAGTTCTGCTGGGAAACGATGGTGAACCTATCCGAGCAAAAGAAATACAAACATTTTTTGACAACAAGGCTGCCACAAATCTACAAGATAAACCAAAGCTTTTCATCCTTCAATATTGCCGAGGAGACGAAGTAGATCGAGGTGTGTACCGGCAAAGAGATGTAACTGGTGATGCCATGCCGGTTCTTGATCTAATGGATCCACTGATGCCAACAAAAAGTGACGTCGTCACAGCTTATCCATCGCATGAAAACTATGCGGCATTTAAAGATGAGAATGGATCATGGTTTATTCAGTCCGTTTTTCATGTCTTCATGGATCACTACCGCCTGAGGCATGTCACAGATATGCTCACAAAAGGTAATCATGTAATGATGAATAGGAGAGGTGTAGTAGGCATGAACGACTGCAAGTCAATGAGCATCTACGAGTCCAGTCTCACCAAGGATTTTTACTTGGTAAAACCATCATTTCATGGTGGCCAGGTTAAACATGTGGTGGAATCCAAGCCTGAGGGCAAAGAAAAGACCATGACCATTGTATGTGATGTAGTTAGTCCATTGATACAATAAAGTCAAGAAAATGGACCATCACTACAGCAGTGATAGACTGCAGTGCAAATCAGAATTTTGTAATTAGTATATGACAAAATAAAAATTTAACAGAATATGTTTTTTGCCATAATTCTATCTCTAAAAGTTTTTATCATTAGGGCTACCCAGTATTACATATACACTTATGTAAAGATAGCTCTGTGCCTTGAAATTTGGTTTCCACGATGCCCTATAATGCATATAATAACATTATTTGATTTACTTTAGAATGTAGTGTGCTTACATTCAATGTGTGACATTAATTATAACGTAGCAATAAAAACTAATCAAGGTTATTAAACATTGTCTTAAGTTGCTAGAAGTTGGGATAAGGATATACAGGATCAAAGAAATCTTGTTTAAGCCCTAAGTTTTCCAAATTGTGCACCAGGTTAAGGTTAGGTCATAATTTTATTTCGATTTTCCTTTTTTTAGTCCTATTACAAGTTCGGGGACTGTGTGTGTTAGCCAAGTGAATATACCCGTGCCCATAGGTTTCAGTCACTTTACACAACTTGATGTAAAGTAGGCAAACAAAATAAGTTACCTCCGTATTGGTACACATACTTCTGGAGCGCTCAATTTATTACATCTTGGGTAGGATGGTGAGCATAGAATTGAACTTCAGTTGACAGAGAGTGCTTAGTACACAAAAAATGGACATTTCAATGGAGGTTCAAGATTCCATGAATACCCAAACTTTAGGGCTCACGACCATTGTTCACTCCAAGGACATAATGAGTGCCAAGGTGCCTTGCAGTTGAAAAAAAAGTGTTAAGGTGTCCTGGCCGATTTAAAAAGGGAAAAATGAAAAAAAAATGTGATTTCGCAGTCTCCAAAAATAACTGCAAAGGTGTCTCGCAGTTTTCGAAAAAAAAAGTGCAGCAATAGTGAACACTTCTCACGACCCCTTTTAATATATTAGAATTTTTTGCTACCCATGTTTACATTTAATTTATTGTGTCTTACAATCAAAGCAGGCATTGTTATGCAAGCACAGCGCTTCTCGGGTCTTACGATCAAAGTAGGCATTGTTATGCAAGCACAGCGCTTCTCGGGTCTTGCGATTAAAGTGGGCATTGTTATGCAATGTGCGCCTCTTCTTTGATCCCATTGATTTCTTTTGAAATCGTGAGATTTAATTTTTGCATCGGTTTCAACAATTGTGTTTCGAATCTTAAAGTCTAAATGAGTATACTTGATATTGTACTTTGTCAAATTGGTATAATCTTTGCGACCCCTAAAATTGCGCACTCCTGCAAGGTCGCGACCCCCAGTTTGGGAAGCCCTGTGGTATTCAATTATGAAGTTTTATCCCACCCTATACTCATAATATCTACTTATACCAGTGACGACTTGAAGAGAGCCTCATTCGACCGAAAGGTGTAAAAAAATCTATGAAAAAACAGCTACTGTGGATAAAAACTTTTGAATTTCAGACAATATAGGATATTTCATTGTTTATTTTCAAATTATGTATAAAAACTTAGCATATAAAGCAAATAATACATTCCCGCCAAAAGACTCAAATCAGCCTTTGTCTCGTGATAGCGGGTTCAGACCTTTTGCGACGCACAGTTTTTTACTACAATGAACAGTGCAGAAATGATTTCAACAAATCAAGTAAGAAAATACCAAAAATTGGCAAACTGTGATATTTTAAAAATATAGCTTTAGAGGTTTAGGTATGGAAGAGCAGCAGACCGGAAAACCCATGCACCTGGAACAATGAAGCAAGCTATTTTATATTCCCTGCCTTCAACTGGTAACAGGATGAGAGAATGTGGCCTGCCATATTATTGATCCATCATACAATAATATATTTTGATGGGGTCACATTTTCGTGAGTTCTATTGTTATGTGAATAAAAGTTTATCATGACACAAGCAAATAGTATGATTCCCGCCAAAAAACTTGAACCGGCATTTGTCTTGTGATATTGGGTTACGGACCATTTGCGACACAAAGCTTTTGTTTACAATGAACCGCGCAGAAATGTTTTTAACAAGTCGGATAAGGAAAAATCAAGAATTGGCAAAAGGCAACAGACCGGAAAACCCATGCAACTGGAACAATACAGCAAGCTATTTTATATTCCCAGCCTTCGGCTGGTAACAGGATAAAAGAATGTGGCCTGCCATATTATTGAGCCATCTCATCAGCTTTCTTTTACCATATTATAAATATAAAATCCTATTCCAACACTATTATAACTGTATATGTTAGTGACGTCATTCAAGACCGGTACACACATGATTAAGCCGTCTTATCAGCTTCCCTCTCCCCCCCTATAACAAAAAATAAAAAAATTCGATCATATATTTTGATGGGGTCACATTTTCGTGAATTGTTCGTGAATATTTGTAAATGCTAAATGCCTTGAAATGTGAATAAAAGTTTAGCATGATGGGGGCATATAGTACGGTTCCCGCCAAAAGACTCGAACCAGCCTTTGTCTCGTGATGTGCGATTGAGACGCCCACATACTCGTCTACAGTGAACCGTGCAGAAATGAATTTAAGTCAGGTGAGAAAAATTGGCAAAATGTGATATTTTGGCAATATAGCTGTGAAGGTTTAGGTATAGAAAAGCAACCGAGCCGAAAAACTCATGTACCTGCAACAATAAAGCTTTTATATGCACCCTCTGGAATGTTTACGCTCTAAAAAGCCGTAATTCTCATATGATTAAGCCATCCCATCAAATTCATATCCCTAGATCTTCCTATGATTGAAATTTAGGAACACCTCAGTTAATAAATGTTGATATTGACGTAATCAAAAATTTTACTCGTCACACGAGGAATATTTATGGGAAAATATGATGCAAGTATTGGGGTTTTATGTGTAACATATAAGATCTAAAATGTTTCAGATATTTTTGGAATTTGATATTTATCCCTGGAAGAGGAAAACATGGGTTAGTCATATCCCAAACCATGTTCTTTTGTCCAGTTGTCTGTAAATCACCAGTATGAGAATAGTGTTGACTGTCTTTTTGATTAAGATACATGATTTTAATGGTTAGTCGTGGGGAATGGGGACTATCGGTTACATGAATATGCGGCGGTGTGGCTCATCGTGCTGAGCGTTAGGAATACACTCGCCACCGCACCTCTGATTACTCTGCGTGGGTTCGCAGGTTCGTATCCCATGCGAGGATAGTTATGTGCGAGAGGATTGCTGGACTCCTCGTCGCCGTTGGGTGGTTCACGTAATCGCTGGTCGCTTACGGCTTCCTCCACCATCAAGTCCATGCTTTCGAAAACAAGTAACTAACTAAATCGATACCCAACATGGAATGGTAACCGCATGAGAAGCCGTGGTTCGCCATATGGTTAAGTCGTCTTATCGGCTTTCCTCTGCCCCGGGATAAATATGTAAATCCTATCCTATATAATGGCAAAGATTTCAGCAATCCTCTCTCACATAATTATCTTCTATGGCAGAGGTTTCCTAACTTTCCAATACCTTTAAATCGAATTACCTGAATTACCAAAAGCTTGATTACTTCTTCCATGAAATACAGTAGGCTTATGATTATCAATTTTACTTTGACCAAAAATGGCAATAATACTACTCAGCATTTTAGCCCACAAATTGTATGGTGAAGTATCGTTATTAGGTCCCTACGAAGTGTGTGACTAACCGAATATATGTGAGCATTGAATGTCCAGCTTTTCTGCAGACTGGTCAAAAGTGAAGGCATTACAAAAGAAATTGTTAAAACAGTGAATGTCTGGTTTATCCCCCCCCCAAAAAAAAATTGACAAATTACCCCTTCAGTCTGGGGACCACTGCCCTATGGTATTCGAACACACGCAGGGTAGTCAGACATTCAATGGTAATTGTATCCCTAACAATGCGACACTAAGCCGGAAAATTACTAAAAAATAATATTAGTTAGGGGACCCCAACTCGCTACTTACAAGGTACATGGTCTAAAACAGTGGTTCCTAAACTTTTTTCAATATAATTATGCCTTCCTTTGATCAGGAGTCGCTTCTAATTATTGTAAATTAAAAACAAAACGACACCGCACCAGGTTTCAACTCTAATTTTTCTAATTCAGAATCAATGCTATGAAGAGCATCAGCAGCAAGGATGCCCAGAAAATTACTATATTTACCAGAATCTAACTTGTTGCGAATGCCCACAAGGCCTGATTTCACTCAATATTAGCGACATGTACTGTTATGAAAAGGAAAAAGCTGAATTCATTGGGTAAGCCAGTGGTTTCAAACAAACCTTTTTCATTTAATTCCTCTCTTTTCCTATTTTGGAACACTTTTTATTCTGCCTCATTATGCATGAAAGTACTTTATTTATATAATCTTTGATGGATCTTCAGCTGGTGTTATGTGCAAGCCACACCCCCATTTTTGAAGCAATAATCAGTTATAGGATTTTAAATATCAAAAGTACATATTTTCCTCTTTTTTTCAAACCTGCTTCTTTTTCAAGCTGGGGCTTACTATAATGACTTGCTAGAAGGTATTATTTTCCTTTTTCACCCCAAACCATGCCCTGGAGGAGTAGTGACTGATAATTGAAAATCTAATACTAAAAGAACAAAGAATATTTTCGGTTCGGCATTGCTTGGCTCTGAGATCTGTAACTCGGCAACATATTTAAATTGACATACTTAACATGGACTGGTAATCAGATCAGGCTATAATTTTATTTCGATTTTCCTTATTTTATTTCCATTACGAGTTCGGAACTGTCTGTGTTAGCCAAGTGAAAATCCCCCCTGCCCACAACCTGATGTGAAACTGGCGAACAAAATTAGTCACCTCCATATTGGTACACACACTTCTGGAGCGTCATCTTATCTGCTTTCCTCCTCAATGTATAATAAATATGACAATCTTATTATAAATAGAACTAAGATGGCCATATCCTGATAACCTACAATTCCAGTTTCAAAACAAGGCCACAGGCACCTACGCCCACAACTGCATCCAGGGTGCAATAATTTAGGTAATAATAATTCGAACTGAAAACATTACAGTCTATCAGTCAAAATTACCAGATCATTGCGCATCGGCGCGGCGGTGTGGCTCAACAGGCTAAGCGTTAGGAATACGCTCGCCACCGCACCTCTAATTACTCTGCATGGGTTCGCAGGTTCGAATCCCATGCAGGGATGGTTATGTGCGAAAGGATTGCTGGACTCCTCGCCGTCGTTGGGTGGTTCACGTAATCGCTGGTCGGTTACGGCTTCCTCAACCACCAAGTCCATGCTTCCGAAAACAAACAATATAACTAATCCCATACCCGACTTGGAATGGTAACCGGACGAGAGGCCGTGGTTCGCCATATGCATAAGCTGTCTTATCGGCTTTCCTCTCCCCCGGGATAAATATGTAAATCCTATCCTATCGTTAGATATCCGTAGCTCCTCATAGAAAGTCGTTTTCAGATCGAAAGGCGCGAATAATATTTTAGTTACAGAAAATTTAAAATTGATTGAGCCATTAAGTGTAGGAAAAGTGTTTTTTTTAGTCCATCAAAACAGTCACCTCAACAAAAAGACAACTACATTTAGAAAATCACATGTATAATTGTGTCAAATACAATTTCACATGTTTACAATGTCCGAGCAGCAAAACGGAGGGAACTAAATTTGTTCTCCTACTTTACATCAAATTGTGTAAAGAAACTGAAACTTATGGGCAGAGTTGTATATTTACTTTGCTAACACAAACAGTCCTCGAACTCACAATAGAAGCGAAAAAGAAAAATCTGAATAAAACTATGGCCTAAACTAACCTGGTACACACACTACGGGAGCACCATACCAAAAATTCTAACCTAAATATATTACGCTTTAACTAACATGTACAATTTTTCTAGTCGAAAACTCCAAGCTGGACCCAGAGAATATGAAGGTTCAGTGCAAAGTGAATACCAAGATGGACTCACCTTTTTAATCATTCTCGTTGCTGCCATTTTCATCTTGTACGGATTCTTCAACTATTTCTTGCCTCATGGAGAACATGCCATGATTCAGATTTGTCATTGTTTCACGATTTTTCGAAAGCTGTGGAGAATGTGCATTCACCACCCCATTGATGATTCAATCCCATGACATTTGTAGTTGCAGACGACTATCTGTAATAAAGTTTAAAAAAATAAGAACAAATATAACATAACAATGTAGTTTTTTTCGGTACTTGTGTAGCATGCAAACCAAGATGGTGGACACCGTAACGTAGTATGTGTATCAGGTTAGGGCTAGGCCATAATTTTATTCCAATTTCCCTTATTCTAGTTCTATTACGAGTTTGGGGACTACCCAAGTGACTCCCGTAGTATTTGTACCTGAAATTATGGCCTAACCCTAACCTGATATACATACTACATTCCGGTATCCGCCCTTTTGGTTCACATACTTCGGGCGCACCCTTTTTTCTTGCCAATATTTTATATGAATGAATCTCTCGTTTTGGGTCTGTATCAGATGGAGCTGGAGCTATCAAAAATTGTAGTGGCTTCAGCTCTTGACCATCTAACGCTGACATTGACAAATTACGGCCCCTGGGCCAAGAATCTGGCACACCTGATACTGCCACAACCAAGGTAAAACCAAATTCCAATGTTTCAGCTAAAAAATAGCTCAATGAATTTGTTAATGTTGCGGTTAAATTTGGTTTTAGCTCGAGGTTTATTGTTTTCCACTTTTGTAACACTGTAAATATTGTTCATAAAATGTACCTTTTCACGTCACACTTCCATGACCCACCAGTCTACATGGACAAAATTTTTGCCCATGGTTCAAAAACCTTGCCTAGCCCCGATCAAACGGTTTGAATATACAGTGGCTATGAAGCCACTGTGATTTTAAACCGCGACCCAGCCCTGGCCAGTACGCGCCAATTGCAATGATCAGGGATGTCCAAAACAAATAGAATATTTCAATACATTCGAGATTGAGGTACTCCTGTAGTATGTGATCCAAGATTTTGGACACCGGACTGTGTAGCAGGTTAGGCCATAAATTCAGTCCAATTTTCCTTATTTTCCAAGTGACTGTAGTATTTGTACCTGAAATTATGGCCTAACCCTGACCTGGTACACATACTACATTCCGGTGTCTGTCATTTTGGTCCACATACTTCAGGAGTACCAAAATTGGTTATATTCGATTCAGTAAATTGTTGATTTCAGGAATGTAGAATATTTTGATTTGAAATATTTTTATTAAATATTTATTTTCTATCATAGACAAAAAATTAGTTAATCGGCAAAACCATTCGTTACTCACCGCCAATAACAGTATTTCTATATTTAAATTACTCAATCTTTTTAACTAGATATTAGAACCTTGGGTGTCAATGCTTGATAACCAGATTTGGTTCCCTGCGGCTTCACTTCCAAAGTAAAATTGCCTCTTTTTTTAAATATTGTATGTGATTTTTTTTTTACTGGTTGGATAAAAAAAACTTGACTTATTAACTTCTGACAGAATAAAATAGAGATTACTAAATAAAACAATGTTCATGCCAGTTATTCTGCATAACCAAGTTTACAATTGTCTCAAATATATTCTCTTCTGGAACAGAATATATTCGATGTCTCATATTCAAAAAGATTTTGAAGCTTCAGGCTTGTATATATTTTCATGGAATCATAGTGTTCCCCCAGTAATTTTTTTTTTGTTTAGTTTTTCTTGGTTTGCGAATATTACCCCCACTTACTGAATGAGCCTATGTGATTTTAAAAATTTGTTTTATTGTCTGTAAAGTTTAATTCTGTGTATGATTTTAAATTGTTACTTTAAAGAAATATTTTTGATGGGGAGCTTTTTTACTGTGTGGGATTTTGTTGAAAACCCCGGGATTATTTTCGCTTGATAATGTAGCCTATATAGGTATTAAATGACTATATTGTGCATTCCAGAACCTTGCATCACACTTTTTTACAAATACTGTAATGTTTTATTAAAGTTATACAAGGGGTGTCCTAAACAAAAAATTCACTATTCTTAATATATTTTGAAATAATATTTTGAATAGGCTACAAAATATCTGAATTGGGCCATATTTTAAAAACACATATAAATTTGAAGGAATATTTCATAAATTCATGGAATTTAACTTTGATAATCCAGAATAGTTGACCGATTTTCAATTTTTATAAGTTTATTTTTGTCTGATTTTCATACGTTGGAATGTCAATTCTTCGAATGGCGTTGTCATAAATTATTTTTAAAGTGAAGAATTCACTATACCACCAATTTGAAATTCGAATATTCGATTTGTTTAAGACATCTATGGTTGAGACAAGTTAGTTAGCCAGTCATTTGTTCCAGATGCATGGTGGAGGAAATTCAAAATGAACAATATACAAAGTCGCACAAGTTCTCGCCTGGTGATAACTTAAAAACATATACAACCAACGATGTATTACCGTCGATGTAGCTCTGTGTGAGAGATATCTACCTCACAGACGCTGGAAGCAACGATCGTCTACATTTACAATACTGTAATTTTATCACTTCTATTGTTAAGGTCTCGTAACAATTACCTTTTGCGATTGCATAACTTACGACTTTATCTCATATATGAAGGGTTATGTAACAGTGGATATACGTTAAATGCATATATTTTAGACTTTTTATATCGCTGCGGACCCCTGTGTAGTTGTCACGGGCCCCACTTGGGGAAACTCTGCAATAAAGGAAGCGAGTATGGCGGTCATGAAATCAAAGTTGATGAAAGCATTAGAGCAAATATTAATCACACAGTAGGAAAAAAATCTTTCAAAAAAGTGAAAAAGCTGTGGAAAAGAATCACTTAAGCTAGGTGTAGTGAGAAGCAAAACCATGGAATGATTGATAAATATTTACAAGGAATGAATGAATAATTCTTGTTGGGCATGGAAGAGCAGTAATTGTTTTCATGGTAACGAAATGTGTTCATTAGAACAGAATATATTCAACATCATCAGCACTTCGAAAAAAAAAGTTCTATTAGTGTGAGAAAGACTCATCGACCTTAGGGATCCTCCAAAACAGAAATTGCGGTTTCGATTCCTTCGCTCTGACTCAATAGCGACACCGTGTGTCCCATCACTAATTAAATATTACTAGCTAATTATACAACATGATTCATCCAAAATCAATAGGCTTCTGGTCCGAGATATAATGAATGTACATGCAAAATTTGTAGCAGATTCAACCTCGCTTTCGTGAGATATCGCGTATACGAAAGTGTCTAACAGACAAATACCTATCAAAATATTTACCGATGGAGATCGACAAGTAATAAACAAAAAAAACAGAACATTAATTTACATAAATTAAATCACATTTGTGAAAGTCTCAATTATCAGATTATTGTTTTTACTGGCCTTTTTCAACAACATTTAGCAAATCCGATTCCCTGTTACCGGTATAAGTCGGTGAGGATCCATCTGTTTCCTGCATCTGTTTATGGTAGGCTACTTTCGCTCGGTCCAATAACATAAACAGTAGGCTACGACTAGGATTTACACATTTATCCCAGGGGAGAAGAAAGCCATGACAGCTTAATCATATGGCGAACCATAGCCTCTCGTCCGGATACCAGTCCATGTGGGGTATGGGATTAGTTGACGGTTATTTGTTTTCGGAAGCATAAAAATTCACATTGGAAGACATTTTGGGTCTAGTATAGTTTAGTACTACAAGTACTTCCAGTGGGCGTAGCATAACGATTTTTGCATATGTTATTCCTAACCCTCACCTGACTATGGCATCCAAAAATTACGTCACTACGACGTCACCATCACGTCATAGGGATTGCCAAAGTATAATTACGATCGCCCGAAATGGCATCTGCGCCGCCGATAAGAACTTGCTAAAGCCGGCGATCTCTCTCCTATCGTGATCGCTGCGACGAGAAAACAAGAGAAATAGCTTGCTCGATTTCGGGTTATCGTCTGCGCGTTTTGGACGACCATCCGCATACTTCGGTGGGCCTTATTACGCCACTGCGACGTCGAAATGACGTAATTTTTCGGTGACGTAGTCAGGTGGGGGTTAGGATTGAGATATGCAAAAATTGTTGAGCCAGGCCAACTAGAAGTGTATGTGGTACTAAAACTATACCAGACCCGACATTTTTTTATTTTATATCAGAATTTACGGTAAGTTCAAATTTGAAGTGTTACCGGTATACTATGTTCCATAAGGCTCTGAATTGATGCCAAGAATAAAATTGAGGGCAGTAGCAGTATCAAACTATTAAGTGTTAAGAGGCTTGCATTCTGACAATCGAAGAACTCACCATATTAACGATGACATATTCCTGATGCGTGACGTTATCAGAGACTTTACGAATGCCGCATAGTTTGCAAAGATATTCGCAGATTGCCGCAAACAATAACACATTCCAACTGATTACTTTTTGACTCAATAGCGACTTCTAGCGATAGAAAAATATAATGACATTTTTACCTGAAACGTATGTATGTATGTTTATTTGCCTCAAAAATGTAACAGTATCTGCATAATAATTAAACAGTAAAACAGAAACGGGATACATGTTTAAGACCTTACTGGCTTAAGACACAGTTGTGCGACATGTACCCCTAACAATAATAACAGCAATTTAGGACTGCTGCGTTATACTAGGACAGGGATGGCCAATCTTTTCCACTGAATGGGTCAAAAATTATATTTTTATCGTGGAACAGAAGTGAGTGGGTCACAGATATTTCATGTCTGTATCTGTATCAGAAACTTCTGAAACAAATCTCATAAGCTGGTGTTGGTGTGGTTTTGGCTTCACTTTACTTTTTATATCACTCGATTTTATGAAATTAGAGTACGAAAACACGCATATGAATTACCAAAAATGTTTAGGATGATACGGCAAATTATTTTACGGTTCCAAAGAGTTTGGATGAAATCCCAATCTGATTTAGTTATATTGTTCGATCATCTTTCAACCACATTAAAGCACTTCTACACTGCCCCATTGTTATTTCAGATTTTTATTTCAAGTCTGAAAGATTTTGTTTTCTCAACGGCATTGTAGGCGAGAAACAATAAAATTCAGAGTAGCATCTAGTTTTCGTATAACCCCTAAAACAGTCTGCAGATGCACTTCCGAAGGAGACAAGGCGTTACGAGAAATGAACAGACCAATTGCATTGTTATGTCATAAACGATGTCAGGGCCAATAGCTGAATAAAGGTACACAGCGGTGCAGACATGCGTTCAAGATTGGGGGTTTTGAAAATTACCACACCGGCCCGGAAATTAACAATTTGAATGTGAGCGATGGCAGCCCTGAATGCCCAACTGACGGTACATTATATATATTAGTTTAGTTATTGTTATAGTAATTTAAGACCGGTTTTATCAATTTTTATTACTGATATCCCATTTTATTTTATTCGTGCGTTGGCGGGTCACGAATAAAACGCGGTGGGTCACTTTGGGACCCGCGGGTCAGTGGTTCGCCATCCCTGTACTAGGACAACAGACGTAAAATTGACTATACAAATAAAACTCTGGTAAAATACACAAGATAAAGAGGAATGGCACAACGGTGATATGTACAATAGTCAGTTTATGACACGTCCATATCCCAGGTTCCGGTGTGAAAATATGGAGATAGGGTGTATGGGTCGCTGAATTGTTTTTACAATAAGTCCCACGAAACACGTAAATATTTGTTAGGGATATAAACTTGTCAGAAACCAACGTTCGATGGGGCCACGACACGAAAAAAAAATTGTAAAAGATAAATGTAGAAAACCCTTTGTTTAAACTTGAGTTTTTAATCATAGTTTGCACTGGACCAAAGATATGGGAATAATAGAGAGTCTGGCATAAAATGAGGCCACTTTCATAAGCGCTATTGTGTGAAATTCATTGTCGCCATGTCTCAGCATGATAATTATAAATTTTTATTGAATGATCTAGTTTGCATTATTGACGATCCAGTGAAGGAAGTAAATAAACAATAAAACTAAGCGGGAAAGTGAGACAATAGATCCGTGGGGGACTCGAAACTTGTTTTCCGATCAATGGAGATTTGTTGCATGATGACATTGTTAATCGATTGTGGGTATTTTTCATCTCTGTAGTTCTTTTCTCATCTTCTATGTACCTTTTGTATCTGAAAAATAATTTCTAAAAAATAGGATGTCCTTAACTCACTAAATCTAATAGAATTCCAATAAATGTATCTTAAGCTTGGATCTAAATTCTAACGTCGTTTTCGAGCTTTTAATGCTATGGACCTTTCCCCGAGCATCGACTTCCTTGTTTATTCCGTGACGTTGGCCAATCACCAAGATGCCAAAATTGACGTAACAATGCCCCCTTTTCGCATCCGCTCCGACACTTTTCTCACTCAGACAGATTTTCAAGCGTGGTTGTAAACATGACCTCGTTTTCGCATTTTTGAACTCTATTCGTTAGTTTTCAGTTGTGTTTCGGAAACTTGAATAAAAATCAGATAATTCAATGATCACTCTGTCTTCTTAGGAGTTTTAATTTAATTGCAGTAATAAAAATTAGTGTAGAAATAGCTGTGATAGACTAGCCTGAAATTCTTTACCGGTACTTTTAAAAAACAGATTGTTGTGTGCGATGAATCCTAATGATGGTTTGAAACACATACCCCATTTTACAGGCGCCAACTCGCAAAAGCACTCCTAAAATAGCCCTGAAAATTCTGCAATGGTAAAGTATAGGAAGAATTTTCCGGGGGTCAAAGGTCGGGGAAAGGTCCATTAGGCAATGGGTTCCATACTTTAGGTCCAAAGAATGTGATCGATTCAATCAATCAATCATCATTTATTCGTCAACACAATTTAAATATGGTATGATATATGAAAAATTATTACAAATACAAGAGAGCTACGCACAATATATGGACACGTTAGACCAGAGCGAATCAGTCCTTACCGGTACCTTTGACGCTACCGGTACCCTCAAAAAAGTTCTGAATTTCCAGTAGCAAGAATTTTGCAGAATCAAAACGTACAGCCAGTCATGACATTGACTAAAATCCGTGTTCCCATGGATAAAAAATAATACAGCAAAATTTTAGACGAAATATCAAATTTCATAGAATTCACGCAAAATTTTGAAATAAATAAAAGTAATAGCATTCTAGCGAAAAAATTAATCTTTAACCACTGAAAATTTCAAAGCAATTGGTCCAGTATTCGAAGAGAAAAGCGACTTTTTAAAAACGTGTCAAAGAACAAGAACAACAACAACATAATATTGAAACGATCGTTATTTCCACTTCGTGTCCAGCAAGTGGAAACTAACTTAAATTGTGTGACAGGAGTCGCGAGGGACCTCAAGAGGTCTTCAGGCAGCGACACCTAAAACGCTTGTTGATTCAGGTTAATAGCTTAAAAAGTTAATGAAACACCAAAACATTTCAAAATAAATATTTTGAAGAAAAAAAGAATATTTTCAGAAAACAAAAAATACCAAATATCCATCATGAGTATTTAAAATAAAATAAAAACATAACATCCTGGTTACGAGCATGTTTTTTTATTATTTAAATCAGTGACCAAATTCATAAAAGATGAAATGCACTGTATGAATTAAACGGTTGCACGAAAAGACATAAAATATGGTATATATCGATGTGAAGTAAAAAAAATATAACGATTAACTATAATTCCCTTTAGACTGAATCTTTCAGTATCCCCTGACATGATGTACGCAAGGTCTTTAACCAAAATTTGGTTTTCAAAAATTACGACTCCACGCACATCTGATTCGTTCGCAGAGCTGCGCTTTGTTTGGCAGAGTAGAATACAACAATACAATAACCGTACGTTTTTGATACGCTGCGAGCAAAGTGACTATAACACTTTATAGTCAATTTGGCTGCGACAGAGTAAAGGGACAGGATTCGAATATTTAACCCAGCGGACAGGTAAGCCGATGACATGGCTTAATAATATAGACTTAATCAGCGGCGCGGCTCAACGGGCTAAGCGTTAGGAATACGCTCGCCACCGCACCTCTAATTACTCTGCCTGGGTTCGCAGGTTCGAATCCCATGCAGGGATGGGCTCTGGACTCCTCGCCGTCGTTGGGTGGTTCACGTAACCGCTGGTCGGTTACGGCTTCCTCCACCACCAAGTCCATGCTTCCGAAAACAAACAATACAGTAAAACTAATCCCATACCGGACTTAGAATGGTAACCGGACGAGAGGCCGTGGTTCGCCATATGGATAAGCCGTCTCCCCCGGGATAAATATGTAAATCCTATCCTGACCTATCCTAAGTACTCAGGTCAGTTGCAAAGAAGCGGAGTACCGGTAGTACCGTATAGGTATCGGTAGGTGATTTTTTGGTGATCAATTCAAAGAAAGGTAGTCATCAATGTATTTCTTTTTTAGTTCTCTTTCAAAACCATGATAGGATAATGATCTCATTTCACCCGATATATTATTCCATAACTTTACACCCACGTATTTGATGGAATTCTGCGTTCTACATGACGTGTCTCTTGGTACATGAAAGGAAGCTTGTGAAGCAGATCTTGTGTAATACGAATAAATATTAGTCTGCTTGGTGAAATATCCTACAAATGCGGTTGGAAGTTTGCCGTCAAAGTACAGGTGCATAAGTTTCAATATCTCAAATTTATGGACATGGCAAAGTTTCATTATTTTTAACCTGTGATACAATGGGTCAAGTCTGGATCGTAAAGGTGCATTGCCTATTGCTAGGATTGATTTATTTTGCAGTACCTCTAATCTGTGAAGGAGTGTGGAAGATGCGTTTCCCCAAGCTACGATACCATATTGAGGATATGATTGAAAGAGAGAAAAATAAACTAATCGCATAGCTGATGGGGTGAGGAACTTTTCAAGTTTGAATAATATACCTGCTGTTCTAGCAAGCTTGCCAGCAATGTAGTTAATATGAGCTGCCCATTTTAACTGGTTATCAATGTGTATACCCAAGTATTTGAATGAGTTTACATTCTCAAGTAATATACCATTAATAGTAATTTTAATCGAATGCACACTTCTTTCATTTTTTTTGGGATTAATTAGAAGTGATTTGGATTTTTCAATATTTATAGTTAGTTTGTTACTAGTCATCCACGTTGCAATTTTTTGCATTTCAGAGTTCATGTGTATTTGCAAGTCATTTGGCGAGACTGAACTTCCAAATAACCCGGTATCGTCAGCGAAGAGTTTGACCAATAATCTGGTGGCATGAGGAAGATCGTTGACGAATAATACGAACATTAATGGGCCAATTATTGTGCCCTGGGGAATTCCGCATTGTACGCATGCATCCGCATTCAAAGTTGATTTATAATCGTCACTTTGTACCCATTAAATTTTGTAACGTGGCGATCCCCCAATTTTTTCTGGTATTAGTTTGAGAAACAATTAATCATTTTGAATTTAGTGAAAATTCCTGACAAAAATAACCAAGTCATACCAAAGGTTTAACCGTTAGGTGGCGACGGCGTAAGGTTTAGTTCGTTTTCCTTGATTGGCCAGGTGCGGTATTTGTCAGTTACAGTCAGGTATCAGTCAGTTACGGTACCGGCACCGAAATTCAAGGCATGGTAGGTGTTTTTCTGATTTTTGTCTAATTCTTTAAAAATTTTGTTTTTGATATTAAATGCTTATAATGGATAAATTTAAAATATATGTTGAATGGTATAATGTTTTCAATGGTCACTGGATGTTATGTCATGGATACTTGGGTTATCATTACATGAATGTGGACACAATTTAAATTGGATTTCTGGACTAATATGGGTAAATGTATCTGGTTTGTTTAAAATTTATCATTATTTATCTATGTACTATATACTTATATGATCTATAATATCACTTAAATTACCTGGAAAATTGGGATTCATGCAACTAAATTTAAATAATATTTATAGATAAACCAAAACTGTCAATATCATAAATCCGAATTAGCAATGGATTTAAATTTGGCAAAAAAAAAAAAATCCAAGGCAAATCAAATAACCAATTAGCTACATTATTTTGGGAGAGTTTCAGATACCGGCATGACATAACGGTATCGTACTTCTGGAACCAGTCGGGCCTAAATTCCCGCGTGCAAATCAGAATTCCTGGCGTGCAAAACCACTTGCGCCCGCGTGCAACTGGCTTTGACTTTAGTAGCGTACTGTCAGACTGTTCAATAACTCCGCGTAAAATTATTGGATAAAAAATACGTTGAGTCAGAGCAAAAATGGACGTTTAACCTTTTACTCCCAAACTTTATTTCTATACTTTGTCATTAATTTTGAGAGTGTTTGTGCGACTTTGGATACAGGTACTGTTAAGTACATTCATGTAAAATTATTGAATAAAACTACGTTGAATCAGAGAAAAATGACGCCTGACCTTTGCCCCCAAACATCATTTCTATACATTGTCATTAATCTTGAAAGTGTTTGTGCAACTTTAGATACCATTACTGTTCGAAAAAAATACGTTGGATCAAAGCAAAAATGGTCATTTGACCTTTGACCCCCGAACATTATTTCTATACTTTGACATTACCTTCGGGAGTGTTTTTGCATAAAAATATTGGATAAACAATACGCCGAATCATAGCCTTAACTGACAAGCGTCTGCAAGGAGTCTGGTGATCTTTTCATCAATACCTATACTCACGGGATTCCTATCATTCAACATGATGCACCATACGGCCGAGCAATTATGAAATGTTTTTTTTTTTGATCAGGCCAAATCTTGCAAGCTAGTATGTAGTCAACAATTGTGAAGCTATAATTTGTTGGCATTGTAGGATACAAAGATTATACCGTTTTTCATTGGTGAGCAACTGCAAATTTTCAGCGTGCAAGATTGAATTCGCTCGCATGCGAGTTCAGGTTGTGCGTCATCTTGGTGAGCATGCTTCAGGAGGTCCCAAATTAGAATACCGTATATTCGTCCAAAAGTTATTGTAATGTTTTTTTCATTAAATACTTGTATAAACGGCCCACCAAAACATGATGTTCCCATGACATTGGCGCACACTACGCTCATTGAGACAATATCATAGCTACTGAAAATAAATAAATAACTAAACTGCATGACTCAAATATAAGACTCAATTTTTACGTCTTTGTTTGTTAGTAACTCTGTGCAGATTCTCGTGTGGTCGTCATAAATTCACAAGTGCGTTGTGTAATGATTGATTTTTTGATTCAGCGGCCCGCGAGTGTCACGCCTTGTGTTACCAGATATTCGGTGCTCCCGAAGTATGCGAACCAAGATGGCGGACATCGGACACAACATGGGTAACAGGTTAGGGTTAGGCGATAATTTTTTTCCAATTTTCCTTATTTTTGTCATATTATCAGTTTGAAGACTAGCCAAGAGCCTCCCGTAATATTTATACCTAAAATTATGGCCTAACCCTAACCTAGTACACATATTACATTCCGATGTCCGCCATCTTGGTTAGAGCCCCAGATATTCGAATATTAAACTGCTATTTTAATATTAGACTCCATATTCGAATATTTCGCCAGCACTAATGAGTAACCATGCAGTAAATACTTATTAACGTGATTGATTTTAGGCTAATAATCTTGCCTTTTATGTATTATATAAATTCTAACGAAATCAGGACTTGGTTAGTATTAAAGTTTGGTACAAACGTTTGCGGCCCGCAACGAATTTCCTTATGTGAAAGTGGCCCGCGAGAGCGTGAACTTTTAATCGTCTTTCATGCTGATTATGGAGTCTTATTCTTATAGTCAGAAAGATGAGCGATGTCAGGATGTCGAATAATGAGTCTTCTACCACAACTTGGAGCAACAAATGTATGTAGGGTGGTTTACGTAACCGCTGGTCGGTTACGGCTTCCTCCGCCATCGGGTCCATGCTTCCGAAAACAAATAACTGGCTCACCAATCCCATACCCGACTGGTAACCGGACGAGAGGCCGTGGTTCGTCATATGATTAAGTCGTCTTATCGGCTTTCCTCTCCCCCGGGATAAATATGTAAATCCCATCCTATAGCCCAGCACTGTTGATATATGTTTACTATGTTTTTATTACATTGATAAGTTTGTTTAATATTTGAAGGAAAATATCTAATATCTGTTAATTTTGTGTAAAATAGAAAATTAGTGACACAACAACGAAATATTTTTAATTGGGCGACATGGATATGGAGATCGGGGGAAGTACGTCGTTTTGCAGTGTGAATGATGTTAAAGAAAAGCATCATACTTGTGAAGTATGTGCAAAACATTTTGCAACACTTAGAAACTTGAAATACCACTTGAGAATCCATACAAACGAAAAGCCCTATGCTTGTCAAATATGTGGGAAAGACTTCCGAAATACAAGTAATTTGAAAATGCACATGCGAACGCATACTGGAGAAAAACCTCATGCTTGTGAAGTATGTGGGAAAGATTTTAAAAGATCAAATAGCCTGAAAAATCATATAAGAAGCCATGCCAAAGAAAAGCCTTATGCTTGTGAAATGTGTGGGAAAGATTTTGCATGGCCAAGTTATTTGAAACGTCACATACGAACCCATACTGGAAAACGACCTCATGCTTGTGAAATATGTGGGAAAGATTTTGCAGAGACAGGTGATTTGAAAATACACATACGAACGCATACTGGAGAAAAACCTCATGCTTGCGAAATATGTGGGAAAGATTTTGCATCGCCAAGTAATTTGAATCGTCACATACGAATCCATACTGGAAAAAGACCTCATGCTTGCGAAATATGTGGGAAAGATTTTGCATCGCCAAGTAATTTGAATCGTCACATACAAATCCATACTGGAAAAAGACCTCATGCTTGTGAAATATGCGGGAAAGATTTTGCAGACACAGGTGATTTGAAAAGGCACATACGAACGCATACTGGAGAAAAACCTCATGCTTGTGAATTATGTGGGAAAGATTTTGCAGAGACAGGTGATTTGAAAAGGCACATACGAACGCATACTGGAGAAAAACCTCATGCTTGTGAATTATGTGGGAAAGATTTTGCATCGCCAAGTAATTTGAATCGTCACATACGAATCCATACTGGAAAAAGACCTCATGCTTGTGAAATATGCGGGAAAGATTTTGCAGAGACAGGTGATTTGAAAAGGCACATACGAACGCATACTGGAGAAAAACCACATGCTTGTGGAATATGTGGGAAATATTTTGCGAGGATACATCATTTGAATCGCCACATAAGGACCCATACCAGATGCTTGTGAAAAATGTGGGAAAGGTTTTGCCAGGCAGAATCATTTGATAAAGCACATGCGAACGCATACTGGAGAAAAACCCCATGCTTGTGGAATATTAAGGAAAGATTTTGCATGACCAAGTAATTTAAAAGCTCACATGTGATGTCCTATTGAAAAAAAACCTTGTGCTTGCAAAATCTGTGAGAAAGATTTTACACAGCTGCTTCATTTGAAACGCCACTTGAGAATTCATATTGGAGAAATATGTGACAATTTAAAAACGTCGGTTTAACAATTCTTTTTTCTAGAAATAGCTAGATTGATATCAAAATCATCCTGAAAGCCCATTTTGTGTCTTAATATATGATTTACATAAATATCGGCCACTAGTTGGCCGATATATCGTCATCGGTGTCAAAAAGTGCTATCGGTCGAGCTCTACTTCTTACATTGTATGTTATACATTCTTTGTATCATCCAGATCAGGGCTGCTGAACTGGCGGGCCGCGTACAAACCCGGACCTTTTGGGTATTCAACTCGGATTGACCTCTTTAACTTTAGATATGTGAAGGTTTTCTTGACTTTTATTCATACTTTTAGAGGGTATTTTATCACTCTGTAACAGTATAACCTAAAAGTTAGAGACACCAAAATCTACTCAGTCGCACTGTGAAATATATGTTTTGAAAAGACCGTACCTCACTAATTTTGAAGGGTTGTATACGGACATTTGGAAAAAATAGTTGAGTCGCCCTGATCTAGATGCTTTCTTCGTCTTCAAAGCATGCTAATAATCAATTATGCCAATCCTCACTGGAAAAAAACGTATACTTGTGAAATATGTGGGAAAGATTTTGCATGGCCAAGTAATTTGAAACGTCACATACAAACCCATACTGGAAAAAGACCTCTTGCTTGTGAAATATGTGAGAAAGTTTTTACTCTGAGAAATCACATGGGAATGGTCTTAACAACCTCCCCACTACCCAGAGTGGTAAATAGTTAGCTTCTGGGGTACATTTTGCTAGAATTAGAGTTTAACAATAAATTTATTATATTCCAAGTCTATTTAGGGACATTTATATTTTTTTCGAAAAGCACTTGGAAAATGTATTTCTTTGGCTTTATGTTTTAGATGGCATAGTTTTTTGTGTACTTTTTGTAGTGAAGTTTTTGTTCTATGGATCCAATAATAAAATGAGTTTTGTGTAATCTGTCTTTCACCTAAAATACCAGTGGTTATCCAGGGTTCCTTTCTAGTTGGCGTTCTATTCTAGTTAATTTGCGAAGTGGCGCATGTCTATTGCATCTAATTGGGACTTTTAGAGGACAAATCATCGTTAGGAAGGTCATAACTATCAAACAATTAAAGTTCCTTCAGTATGCGTTTGCATGTGCTTCTTCAAGTGATTCAGCTTTGCAAAATCTTTCCCACATATTTCACAAGCATACTCCGGTATGAATTCTTCTGTGAGTTTTTAAAATCACATATTTCACAAGCATGCCGGAGCAAAACCATATGCTTGTGAAATATGTGGGAAAGATTTTGCAAAGCTGAATCACTTGAAGAAGCACATGCAAACGCATACTGGGGGAAAACCTCATGCTTGGGAAATATGTGAAAATTATTTTGAAAGAGCAGAATACCACATGTATTGAACGCGGTCCTAATGAAGTTTCCGTCACAGAGCTCAGGATATTTATTCTTTTTCAAGTGATGAACATGTGGGAAAAATTTTGCATGTGAACACATACTGGAAAAAATCTCTTGTGCTGAAAAATGTTGGAAAGAGTTTGCCAGGACAGGTAATTTAAAATACACATGCGAATGCATACTGGAGAAGAACCTCATGGTTGTAAAATATACGAAAAAGATTTTGCTAGATAAATTACTTAGAGACACATGAAGGTGTAAAACCTTTTTTTATTATTGATTCTGATCTGAGGTCTGATTCCATCAAGCATTGTTTTACCTTAGTTGTTATTTTACTAGAACAATATGAATTTTTCAGATAGAAACAGATGATAAGCAGATGTAACCTATTGATCATTTGAGTTTACTATTTTTCCATTAACTTGGTAATACTGCTCCAAAAGTAATGAAACATTTTTGCCCTGTTACATTGTATATTATCGTGTATGTGTTTTACATGTATAGTCCTCCCATTTTTAACTTTTTATATCATGTACCAGCAATGAATTCACTCTCATTATTTTATTTCAACCCTTCAACTTATGAAATATGTGGGAAAGATTTTGCATGGCCAAGTAATTTGGATTGTCACGTACGAACCCATACTGGAGAAAGACCTCATACTTGTGATACGCGTGGGAAAGGTTTTGCAAGGCTATCATTTGAAAAAGCACTTGCGAACGCATACTGGAGAAATCTGGCTTTATGTTTTACTCTGAGAAATCACATGCGAATACCAAATGCAGTACCAATAGATTATGTAGAAATTTTGCTACTGTCATGAATAACCACCCCAGAGTGCTGATTGGTTAGCTTCTGGGGTACATTTTTGCTAGAATTAGAGTTTTATATTCCAAGTCGAAGCATTTGGAAAAATGTATCTCTTTGGCTTTATGTTTTAGATGGCATAATTTGTTCGTGTACATTTTGTAGTAAAGGTTTTTGTTCTATGGAACCATTAATAAGATTTGTTTTGTGAAATCTGTCTCTCACTTTGGTTGATAGCAAAATAACAGTGGTTATCCAAGGTTCCTTTCTAGTTGGCGTTCTATTCTAGTCAATTTACGAAGTGGTGCATGTTCACTGCATAGACTGTGGACTTTGGTTAGGAAGGTCTCGAGCAAAGTCTGCGGCATCAAAATTTCTCATGTCACGTTTTAGTTAGTATTGGTTATGATGACGCATGTTTAATTTTAAATTGACCAAAAATTGGCTAGATTCAGATAATTTATTTTCGTCGTGCAAAAAACATTGTAAACACAAACAATAAAAAATCAAGGCAAAAGGAAAAAACAACAAACACACAATTTTTCCACTGCAATTAAAAAGGAACCGCAAAAGACAATCAAGTCATCGTGCCAGCGACACCATAGATGTCGAGGGTTGTGATCAGTAGTGGGATTCAGCCGGTTCGCACCGTTTATAAGATTAGCGAACCGGTTGACATTACTTAAAAAAAACATGACTTTTTGTAACAGAACCGGCTGAACAATATGACATTTGTGTGATGGAACCAGCTGACGAAAAATTTGAATCCCACCCAATTCGAATGGTAATTTTTCTCGTCGGGTGTGTAATCAGTGGAATTGCAGCATGGGACCTCAGCATGTCAAGAAAATCTTTGGTAAATTTGGAACTAAATAGGTTAATATTTATGTCAACTAATATTACATTCTTTTTATCAATGGACAAATTGCTAAGTTCATTCAAAAATCTGATTCACTGGAGCTTGGATGACGATATACATCTCCGACAATGATTGAAGAGAATTTTCCAGCTTTAATAGGTATTTTCTACCAACAGATCTTCTCAATAGGTGATACCCAACATATATTTATCGACCGGCAAAAGATTTTAATTTAAATATAAACCCACCCCTCCAGGAATAGTTGTTGTTGGTGTGTGGAAGAAATTGTAACCTTTAATATTCATGTTTACTGTGGTATCAGTTTAAAGTTTCGTTTCTGAAAGAGCTATTGCACTAAGGCAGTGATTCTCAACCTTCTTTCTCTTGTGGCCCATTTTCGTTGCACAACAATCCCGTGGCCCATTAACTTTGTTCATGCTAGGTAAAAACAAGACAAACAAAGAGTTCTCTCTGCAAAAATGGACACTTTTACTTTAAAAATTAATTAGGAGAAAATTGCTACCCTGCATCGTTCATAGCTACAACCATCAAATTTATCAACAACTCTATAATGATTTTTAAAAGTCTTGTGGCGCACCCGAAAATGTTTCTGTTGCCTAGAAGTGGGTCATGGCTCACTGGCTGAGAACTAAGGAATGGATCTAGATTAGACATGGGCAAAGTACGGTCTACGGGCCAAATTCGGCCCGTTGGGTAATTCAATTTGGCCCGCCTGATGCTGCCACAACCAAACTGAAACAAAATTTCGACATTTTAACTAAAAATAACCCAAGGAATTTGTTGAGATTGCGGTTAAATTTAGTTTTGGCACGAGGCTTATTGTTTTCACTGTTGCTTTTGTAACACTGTGAATATTGTTCATAAAATGTAACTTTTTACGTCGCACTTACATTGACCCGCCAGTTAAACCGTTCCCACTCCTGATCTAGATCAACTATGATATTGGATAACTCGTCAACGTGCTTTTGTAGTCGAATGTTAAAGCGAACACACTACATCTTTTGTTCAGGAAGTATTCAGGACACTATCTACAGTTTCAAGTGAAAGACAAGGCTCGACATCATAATTAAAATTTGAGGTGTCAAGAGTTTCTCGTCTATTGTATATGGACAATTATTAGAAGGAAAAATTTTTTCAACAATTTGAACAAAAAATACTGCCACAAGTATTTGAGCAAACAAAATAGCTGAGAAGCCATTTTGCAAAGCTATTATACTAAATATGAATTTTTCAAAATGAATTTATGATAGTTTACCTAGGTCTGTCAGATTTTTCATTGGGATTCTTGGACTATCTTTGGTGTTTCTCATATAGAAGTTGCCATTTGTTGTCCAGAATCTCTCGAACATTTTCGATTTTTCAGTCAGTCTGGCATTATAAAGGAGATTACTACGAAAGTTTGTGAGATTTTCATTTATATAAAGAGAATGCCGATATCTTCAATTTTAGTGGTGTCGTAGTTGTTGGCTATATTTCATTAACATTAAAATGTTTTATGATGAAGGAAGGATATTAAGCGAAATGAGGATTGCTGGACTCCTCGCAGCCTCTGGTGATTTCGGCATCCTCTCTCATCAAGTCCATAATTCCGAATAAAAATAAATGACAACTCATCCCATGTGTGCCTCTCCTCTGAAAAAAATATGTTAATCCTATCCGATAGGCATATAAAAATATTGGTCGCGCCGATTGGAACGTGATAAAGAAAATTGGAAGAACACTGACTTAAATCATTACTGGCTGCTGGTTCATTCAAAGGGGATGGAATCGAAAACACGACGTAATGAATTGCTGGTCCTTGTCAATTTTCATTTCGCTGAGGCGTGATATAATCATGAAACAACCGCCAGTTAATATGCGTGATGAACACGGCAATACATCAAACCCTCTCTAGATTGGTTAACGATGTCAACCAGTAGCAACATCAGAGTAACGATATTTTGCTAATCGAAAAACAGAGCCCACTGCAATTTTCTCTTGGTCTTAGTCTGACATAGGCAAATTACAGCGAGTGGGTCAAATCCGGCTTATTTGGTGATTCATTCTGGCCGGCTTGATGCTGCCATGACTTTTAGCCAATTCTGCATGTACTACTTAGTTATGAATATTTAAATATGTATGGGGCAATAGACTTGTTAGATTATACAACTTTCACAGACTGTAATTCAGGTTGGCACAGACTCTCATGTTGTTGGAATGTTAACAAAACTTTGCGTCACACCTACGTGGCCCGACGGTCTAAACGGCTCCTGGTCCAAAAACCTTGCCCACCTCTTGGACTCGCGTTTCGCGCAAGTCTGCAATTTTGCAATTTAGTTTCGTTTACGACCGATAAAACTAGGTATGTTTAGTTTCGTTGACGGCCGATATAAAATAAGATTTTATTTAATTTCGTTGACGACCGATATAAAATAAGTTTTATTTGAATTCGTTGACGAACGATATAAAATAAATTTATTTAGTTTCGTTTATGGCCGATAAAACTAAGTGTGTTTAATTTCGTTGACGGCCGATATAAAATAAGTTTTATTTAAATTTGTTGACGACCGATATAAAATAAGTTTGTCTAGTGTCGTAGACGGTTGATAAAATTAAGTTTGTTTAATTTCGTTGACGGCCGATAAAATTAAGTTTGTTTAATTTCGTTGACGGTCGATAAAAATAATTTGTTTAGGTACGAAATTTGAATATACATCACGCGTTTCTTTTACGTCTGAATTTTGCTGCGTTCGCAACGACCGCCTATGCATTTGGGTTTATTCAAGAAAATTAAAAGGTGCGTTTCGAAGAGGTCTAATTAACTTGCAGTCACATTTCGTTGAGGTCCGACATCATTTCCGGAATGACTATATAAGATGGACATTTCAGACTTGCATCCGGATCACCGCGGTCAGCCGCAAGAAAATTTCCAAGAAGATGACAGTGTAATGGCGACTGAAACGGGCTCATCCTTGGAGAAAACCGAAGACTACCTCTTTAAAGTCGCGCAGCTCGGTGTCTCCGCCCTGCTTGACCTCTGCAACGCACAGATGACCTTGATTGTGCTTGCCATCGTTGAAAAAGCGACGACATTTTTAGCAACTCCTATGGACCGAAGACGAGTTAATCAAGTGGGTGGTTTCTTTTCTTGACTTTCCACACAGAGCAAAGGGTGGCTCGTTATTTATATTTAAACATCGTTTGCGCTGCCTTTTCATATCTTTGAAACCAGAAGACTTCCCCCGCATAGAGAGCAAAGGGTGCTACGAATACACATCTCGTGGGCTGTTTGTTGTTGCCGACTTCGCCGCGCTGGTTTCAGAGTAAGACCCCACTCAAGCTGGCTCCCCATACGACCGTCCCTAGAGTGGGTAATATTATTATCTGCATTTTAACTGAGGTATAAAGCGGACCGAGCTATGGCTCAGTGTTTAAAGTCCAAGTTTCATTTCGTTCGTGTTAACCCTTTCGTATCTTTACTTGTCTGAGCCCGACATGCTTTGCGTGGAGCGAAAGAGGTAATCCAGTGGATGATTTCCTTTTTCGCGTTGACTTGTGCGTTTCGTTTCCATTAGATCTGTGCTGGCATAGATTGTGCAACCGAATGTGTTTCAAACCATTGATTATCATTATTCGCTGTTTGATTAAGGTGAGTTGTGGACTCGCCGGTATGCGCTGTAAGACGTACCTCCCCGCGGAACTCTATGTAAAATCATGTTTAAACTGCTTCGCTACCGGGCATTTGGCCCGAGAGTGCACTAACCCCCCCTCTTGCCGCCTGTGCAAAAAAGCCGGGCATGTGCAGAGGGACTGCACCGACTTCCCCTCCATTCCATCTGGCAGGAGGTCTAGTGAAGCAGCACCACCGCAAATTAAATCTCCCGTACAATCTGTTTCTAAAACCTTGATGGGGAAGGCGAAATACACCTTCGCCAAGATCTCATCAAGTGCTCCAGCAACGCCTGTACGGAAAGAAAAGGAAAATAATAATTATAATAAGGAGAACTCTTCTAGTAAGACTGGTAATTTTCTCAGTCGGGTTACAGTTGATGTCCATCCTGTCCCGACCGAGATACACGATATTACCGACTCTCTAGAGTCGGAAAATATGGGAGATAAAATTAATAGGGTTTTAAATAATGGTAGTGGTCCTGGAAAGGACTCGGCTAACCTGGAAGAAAACAGCGACGATGATGAGAGCTCTCTGGAAGCTGACTTACTTAATATAGCCAAACTAACAGAGTGCTCGGAAGAAGAACACGTGTCTTTTCGCGAGAAGATACGCATCCATCGTAAATCCAAGGAGCCGGGTCCGGACTGGGACTACTCCAAAATTGAAAAGCCTTCGATTCTCAGGGACGAGAAGAGGGGACGCGAGAGCTCGTCTTCGGACGCGTCATCAGCTCTCCCCCCCCGTAAATCCCGGGGTCTTTCAGAACCATCGGCCGAATAATAATAAACCATAGCTCCAAGTTTTCATAATCCCTCTTTTCTGTTTTTTCTATGCTGGTGGATTAACATCCACAATAACCATTTTGATTAATCGTACTATACCAACTGTGCGTAATTTATTGAGTGGTATATTATATAATTATTACCCAAATCTCTTTTAATGGATACTTTGAGTTTAGTTTCACTCAATGTTAACGGACTGAACTCAAATAGACACAGGTTGGGCCTCTGGATACGGAGACACCAACCTGGAATAATTTCCTTGCAACAAGTACACCGTTGCAAAAAAGACGAGATTGATTCCTGGGCAGCCGACCTGGGATACACCGCACACCTCAATACCATCCACCATGAAGTCACCTCGATGAAATATTTCAGAGCTGGGACTGGAATTCTAGTTAAAAATAACATCCCCTGTACCATTCTATCGTACAAGGTTTTAATTCCATACAGGCTCGGCCGTCTGGACTTTTTTTTCAATAGTAGCATTACATGCTCCATGAATGCTTATGTCCCTTCGGTTCGGGGCTGTACCCAGACTGACTTCATGGTGAGGATGTGCGGTGTGTTCCAGACCCTAGACCCCCTGGACCCACTTATAATTTTAGGGGATTTTAATGCCGTCTTGGATGAGCGTGATGTTCTAATTAAACAGAACTTCGGGCTCACCAAGGCGGAAAAAATACTGGGATCCTCTTTAAAATCTCTTGGTATGATTGATATCTTCCGCCAAAAACATCCGGCTGGTCAGGTATATACCTGCAAAGTAGATACACAGGCGCGTAGGATTGATCGAATTTATATCTCCGATCACTACGCGGCCTGTGTGAAAGATATCTATCATATAATAAATACAGCTTCAGATCACACCCTTGCTCCAGCCCTAGTCTTGAAATCCACCTTGAAAAAGGTGGATGGAAAGGCTAGACCGAAATCTTCAACGAAGATTAGATGGGGCGAGGGTGCCTGGAGAAATAACACCTCTTTATATAGTGATCCAGAATATCGGGAAATAATAATTAATAGTTATAAAAATCTTGTTCACCGCATGAAAGAATTTTCATATATTCAAGATTGGTGGGATTTCACTAAAAATAGTATTAAAAAGAGTAGCATTGCTTTTTCCATCTATAAAGCAGATTTACATAGAAAGAAAAAGGACCATCTGGACTTTTTAATTAGAGATGGACAACATCATGCGGAAATATTAAATTTAAGAAAGGAACTTCTTCTTCACGAGTCAAAAAAATTAGAATTTATCAAATTAAAAGCACGTATTCAAGGGATGGAAGAGGGTGAAGAGCCCACCAAAATCTTCTATCAGAAACTTAAAAAAAGAGATCAGGACACCATAATTACACAACTTAAGGATAAATTCGGACAAATTAAAGAAAAACCGGAGGAAATAATTAGTATAGTCCATGACTTTTATAAGGATCTTTGGGGAACCACATCAGATATTGATGTGGCAACTCAGGATGAACTTATAAAAGTCATGGAAACCACTCAGTTATCGAGTGATGATAACGGCCTAATTGAAAATGGAACTACTGAGGAAGAAGTCTTTTCTATAATAAAAAATATGGACAATGGCAAGTCGCCGGGTCTCGACGGCTTGTCTAAGGAATTTTACTTAGCGTTCTGGACCCTAATCAAAAAAGAACTCATAATTATAATTGATAACGTGTTATTTTCTGGCATACTGCCAGCATCATCAAAAGTAGCAAGAGTTAAACTAATTTATAAGAAATCCGACGCTTTAGATTTGAAAAATTGGCGTCCGATTTCAAATCTAAACGTCGACTATAAAATCATCACAAAACTTCTTTCTAGGCGCCTTTTAAATTCCTTCTCTGGCATAATTAGTCCGACCCAGAAAAGTACCGTTCTGGGTCGGTCTATCTTTGATGTGCATTATAATATCACAAGTGCACTCAATTATGCCAAATACACTAATAGTCCGTATTTCATTGTTTCCATTGATAATCTCAAGGCGTTTGACATGGTTAATCATAATTATCTTTTGAGACTTCTCGAAAGCATTAACCTATGTCCAAGCGCCTTGAGATTGATAAAATCCATTTACACCGGCATTACCAGCATCATTGAGGTAAATGGGGCCTTCACCAAAAAAATTAACATACTGAGAGGCATCCGTCAAGGGTGTCCTCTTAGTATGTTACTCTACACCATCAATGTGGAGCCCCTCAGCCGATGTGTAATCAATAATAAATTAATAAAAGGTATTCGTATTGGTAATTTCACCCACAAATTGGATCAGTATGCGGACGACGCAACTTTTGTTGTGTCGGACGCATACTCGATTGATGCTATTTTTAATAACTTGGAGCTCTTTCGTCTAGCCACAGGGCAGCGGATCAACAGAGAAAAAACCTCCATCCTCTGTACTAATGATAGGGCGAAGGAGATTCTATCTTTTTTCCCCTATCATAGGTACATAAAGGACCATATTAAAATCCTTGGAATCTACTTCGGTGAAAACCAAATTAATATAACTTGGAGCGAGAAGGTCTCCAAGATCGAACAAATAATTAATTTTAATCGGTCTAGATCCCTATCCTGGTACGGCAAGATCTTGGTTATCAATTCCTTGATCTTGTCTCAGGTTATTTTTAGCGCGAGGTCGGTCCCCATACCACCTCCTGTCATAAAATATATTGATCGCAAGATCTTCTCTTACCTCTGGATCTCTGAGCCTATGGAAGTATTGGGCCGGCGGATCCTCCGGAAGGAGGGCGACGCGAATAATATAATAAAATCAGTTATTACTGATTTTAACGAACATCTTCTGGCACGTGAGTTAAAGTATGGGGACGTGACCATCTATGATCTCGTTCCTAATTGGAAAGAGATTCTTTCTGGTTACGATTCCCATACATAAGTCTCGCGTGCCAATTATTATATTATCTAAATAATAGTATTGGGTGTCATAACAACCTGTCCTCATCTCGATTGCTACCTAGTAACTCTATTACTTTGATAATAAGATCACCAGTTGAATATAACTAGGTGTAATATAGTTACCATTAACATTAGGCAAACAAATAGTTAATAAAACGCCACATACACCTATCTACCTGGCAACCTTTATTATTATTTAATTTATACTCTTATTTATTTTTGTTATCTTCTTCTCTCTTTTATAGCCCTTTCCTCTCCATCATTTTCTTTCTAACTCTTTTCTTCGTCAATCTGACTCTTTTTCTTCCATTTCTTACCTGCCTGGCCAAGACGGAATACTCGCCACTAGAGGGTTCAATGAGTGTGCATCAGGGTGCATTTCTCCGAACCCTCCCATGTGGCGGGAAATGTTTCGTCGAGGCCAGGCGTTCTGTTAATCTTTACCTTTTATTTTACAGAAAAAGAAAGACCATCTAAAAGCCTCCCCTGCAACAAGTAAGTATAAAAAAGTAAGTATCGGTGGGTTGAGGCCTACTTTTAAAAAAAAAAAAAAAAAAAGAGTTGTGGACCGAGTCGTGGCTCGTTATTTAAGACTGCATATTTCAACTTTGTTCGCGCTGCCCTTCTTTATCGGAACAGAGGGTTAAGCTCACCAGGAGTGCTACGAATACACATCTCGTGGGCTGTTTGTTGTTGCCGACTTCGCCGCGCTGGTTTCAGAGTAAGACCCCACTCAAGCTGGCTCCCCATACGACCGTCCCTAGAGTGGGTAATATTACTATCTGCATTTTAACTGAGGTATAAAGCGGACCGAGCTATGGCTCAGTGTTTGAAGTCCAAGTTTCATTTCGTTCGTATCTTTACTTGTCTGGGCCCGACATGTTTTGCGTGGAGCGAAAGAGGTAATCCAGTGGATGATTTCCTTTTTCGCGTTGACTTGTGCGTTTCGTTTCCATTAGATCTGTGCTGGCATAGATTGTGCAACCGAATGTGTTTCAAACCATTGATTATCATTATTCGCTGTTTGATTAAGGTGAGTTGTGGACCGAGTCGTGGCTCGTTATTTAAGACTGCATATTTCAACTTTGTTCGCGCTGCCCTTCTTTATCGGAACAAAGGGTTAAGCTCACCAGGAGTGCTACGAATACACATCTCGTGGGCTGTTTGTTGTTGCCGACTTCGCCGCGCTGGTTTCAGAGTAAGACCCCACTCAAGCTGGCTCCCCATACGACCGTCCCTAGAGCGGGTAATATTATTATCTGCATTTTAACTGAGGTATAAAGCGGACCGAGCTATGGCTCAGTGTTTGAAGTCCAAGTTTCATTTCGTTCGTATCTTTACTTGTCTGGGCCCGACATGCTTTGCGTGGAGCGAAAGAGGTAATCCAGTGGATGATTTCCTTTTTCGCGTTGACTTGTGCGTTTCGTTTCCATTAGATCTGTGCTGGCATAGATTGTGCAACCGAATGTGTTTCAAACCATTGATTATCATTATTCGCTATTTGATTAAGGTGAGTTGTGGACCGAGTCGTGGCTCGTTATTTAAGACTGCGTATTTCAACTTTGTTCGCGCTGCCATTCCTTATCGGAACAGAGGGTTAAGCTCACCAGGAGTGCTACGAATACACATCTCGCGGGCTGTTTGTTGTTGCCACTTCGCCGCGCTGGTTTCAGAGTAAGACCCCACTCAAGCTGGCTCCCCATACGACCGTCCCTAGAGTGGGTAATATTATTATCTGCATTTTAACTGAGGTATAAAGCGGACCGAGCTATGGCTCAGTGTTTAAAGTCCAAGTTTCATTTCGTTCGTATCTTTACTTGTCTGGGCCCGACATGCTTTGCGTGGAGCGAAACAGGTAATCCAGTGGATGATTTCCTTTTTCGCGTTGACTTGTGCGTTTCGTTTCCATTAGATCTGTGCTGGCATAGATTGTGCAACCGAATGTGTTTCAAACCATTGATTATCATTATTCGCTGTTTGATTAAGGTGAGTTGTGGACCGAGTCGTGGCTCGGTATTTAAGACTGCATATTTCAACTTTGTTCGCGCTGCCATTCCTTATCGGAACAGAGGGTTAAGCTCACCAGGAGTGCTACGAATACACATCTCGCGGGCTGTTTGTTGTTGCCGACTTCGCCGCGCTGGTTTCAGAGTAAGACCCCACTCAAGCTGGCTCCCCATACGACCGTCCCTAGAGTGGGTAATATTATTATCTGCATTTTAACTGAGGTATAAAGCGGACCGAGCTATGGCTCAGTGTTTGAAGTCCAAGTTTCATTTCGTTCGTATCTTTACTTGTCTGGGCCCGACATGTTTTGCGTGGAGCGAAAGAGGTAATCCAGTGGATGATTTCCTTTTTCGCGTTGACTTGTGCGTTTCGTTTCCATTAGATCTGTGCTGGCATAGATTGTGCAACCGAATGTGTTTCAAACCATTGATTATCATTATTCGCTGTTTGATTAAGGTGAGTTGTGGACCGAGTCGTGGCTCGTTATTTAAGACTGCATATTTCAACTTTGTTCGCGCTGCCCTTCTTTATCGGAACAAAGGGTTAAGCTCACCAAGAGTGCTACGAATACACATCTCGTGGGCTGTTTGTTGTTGCCGACTTCGCCGCGCTGGTTTCAGAGTAAGACCCCACTCAAGCTGGCTCCCCATACGACCGTCCCTAGAGCGGGTAATATTATTATCTGCATTTTAACTGAGGTATAAAGCGGACCGAGCTATGGCTCAGTGTTTGAAGTCCAAGTTTCATTTCGTTCGTATCTTTACTTGTCTGGGCCCGACATGCTTTGCGTGGAGCGAAAGAGGTAATCCAGTGGATGATTTCCTTTTTCGCGTTGACTTGTGCGTTTCGTTTCCATTAGATCTGTGCTGGCATAGATTGTGCAACCGAATGTGTTTCAAACCATTGATTATCATTATTCGCTGTTTTGATTAAGGTAAGCTGGTTTCGGCGCACTTACCTTCAACAGCAGACTACTGGAGTTGTTGGGCCTCAAAACCCCACTCCAGTCAGTTAGTTTGGGAGAGGCCCTTCCCGTTCGCTTTGTATATCGGGCCTCTCCACCAGTGCAAGCAAGTTTTATTTGAAGTGTTGACATTTAAAAGATAGAAAGACCTAGAAAGAGTTATAACAGCCTTTGGAATTACCTTGGATAACGGAGCAAGGATGACGACATATTCAGCCGCCGCTTCAGCAACACCCGCCAACGACACAAGTGATGCCACCGCAAGACCTCTCTCCTTGTTTTTAAGAACGGACCAAAATCTGGAATTTGGAGTTTTGTTGGAACTGCTCAAGAATGACATAACAACCAAAGACTACGTTCAGCACTTCAAAGGATTATATGAATCCAGAAAAGGAGTATGGATACTCTCCTTTGCGGCAGTAGAGACGTCTGGTCAAAGCCATCGGGAGGAGTTCCTACGCAGCACCGGGGGGAAAATTCGAAGCCAAAACATCGCCATCGAGGTTTCCTTACCCAACAAGCCGCCAGTCAGGATTTCAATCCGGGGGATCAATTGGGAGACATCCTTCGCGAAAGTGTCGTCAATTGTTAATAACTTGGGTTTCGGAAAGATAAGGAGCGCCGTCCGTAACTACCACCGAGGGACGGCTTTGTATAATGGCTATACGTCTATCCTGGTTGAGGATTTCAAGAAAGAAAGACTTCCGGATTTCATCCAAATCGATGGAGTTTCATGCAAGACCTTTTTACCGCGTGAGCTATACACGCCAACATGCGGAAGGTGTCTACAAACTGGGCACATATTCACACAATGTGAAAACGACCCAGTTTGTAGGCACTGCAAAAAACCTGGACATGTCCAGAAATTCTGCAATCAACGAAAACAAGACTTCCCAAACATCCAGGAAGCGGCAAAAACATGGACCATACCAAAGCGGATGCGTAAGGCACAAGCGATACCACCAGAAGCCCCCTCTGCAAATGTACCCGATCAGAACACCAGGTCAGCCAGCAATGAACAGCAAGATGCTGTAAACGAAATACAACCAGAAATCATTACACGCGACACGAGCGCGCCCGAAAAAGAAAATCAAGAAAACACACCAATCAAAGAAAGACAAACGGAAGACATAATAAAAACCCATCAGGAGAACACCATCGACGAAATTCAGGAATTTTCAACCTCAGGCTCAAATGAGAGTGGGATTAGCAAATGGTCGGAATGCGAGGACGCACTAAGTCCATTAATAACGCCCCAAAGACAACCCGAAGTAATTAGAAGATCATCGAGATTGAAACAGACCTCAACAATAGGAAACACCCCGTTTCAACCGCCTCCGAAAGGTCAGGCATATGTAAAAGTAATGGTCCATAACTTTGAAACACACGACGCATCACTATTTAGCGACACGCCACAAGAAGTTCTTTCTGCACCGGCCAATTTGGAGAATAATACAGCATTACCCAACCCTTTGGATTTATCTGATTCAAACTATGACATTACGGATTATACAAACAAAAGAAGCCGAGAAGATACGCGCTCATCAGAGTCGTCCTTCTCGGTGAGTTTAGAAGGGAAAAAGACTGGGAAAAAGAAAAAAGCAACAACTGCGGATACGTGAGTTAGTAAAATTTGTTTTATTTGTAATATATAAAGTGCCTTCTACTTGAATTACTTCTCTGAGAAATTTTGGATACATAATTAGAACCACCACAAACGCTAGCTACCGCAAAACTAGCTAACTATATATATCTACTCATAGAAGCATTTGATGTCGCGCATCAAAGTTATATCCATAAACGTCAACGGTCTACAACACCGTTTACACGACCTAAAAAGCTTTATCGAGCGTGAAAAGCCAAACATACTGTGCATTCAAGAAGTGCATAGGGTAGACCAACAAATGATCGAGCTTTGGGCAAACTCTCAGGAGTACAATATATACTTCAATACATTGGATAAATCCGAAAATTATCACGCAAATTTTTGGCAGGGAACATTAATCATGGTTAAATTTGAGAATAATATTGTGCCAACAACCTATGCCGTTCATATTGAACATAGATGCGATAGTATCGAAATAAAGATCGATAATGAAATAGTGAAAATTTTCAACGTCTACGCCCCCGCTTTAAATGGGCCTCCAAAAAAGGCTTTTTATGAAAGTTTGGTGACTGTCTTGAAAAACTACTGTAACTCCTATGACTTCATCATAGTGGGGGATTTCAACCTGATTTTGGAAGAGATCGACACTCTGAAAATAAGTAGCTTCAAGCTTCGCCCGTCTGCAAAGATATTTAAAAATTTCATCAGAACAAATAATATTAACGACACATTTCGAAAAAAATATCCCCAAAAACAGATATTCACCTACTATACTGGAACACAAGGACGCAGGATTGATCAAATTTACAACACATACAATTTGGAACATCTGATCTCAACCATTGGCCATATACCGAATACCATATCTGACCACTTGCTTTGCCCTATAATTGAGTTGAAACAAATTAGGAAAATCCGCTGGGGAAAAGGGACATGGCGGAACAACCTTGTACTTTACCAAGACCCGATCTATATTAAAATAATAAAAAACTCTTATGATTTTGCTTTGACGGAAATAGAAAACTATGAAAACTTGCAAGACTGGTGGGATCATCTGAAACATAAAATTCAAAAAATTTCGATCGCATATGCCAAAAACAGAACCAAGGACAAGAAAAATAATATCTCCCAAATTCGCAAATTAATAGATATTACCATAAAAGAAGGGTTAAAAGAAAACGTCATCAAAATCGAAAAACTAAAAGCAGAGTTGAAAATACTACTTGATGAAAAGAAACAATTAGATCTATTAATGGCGAAAATCGATACACTAGAGCAAAATGAACGGCCAACGAAAATATTTTATGCGAATATCAAAAAAAGAGCAAAGCAAACAACAATAGAAGGGTTAATTTCTCCAAATAACACCTTGGTCACCGAGGAGGAGGAAGTACTATCCATGGTGGAGAACTATTATACCAACCTTTGGGGCCACAAACATCAAACCAATGACGTACAACAGCAACATTACCTATCAATGATGAGACCCACTCAAATTTCAGCGGATGAAAATACCAGTCTTGAACAATATGTCTCCAGCGAGGAAGTTTTTGAAGCCGTTAACTCTTTGAGAAACAACAAATCACCCGGTATGGATGGATTATCAAAGGAGTTTTATGTTACTTTCTGGGACTTAATCAAACGTCAATTTACACAGCTCATTAATAACATTTTTAGTTTCGGCCACTTTCCAAAATCTTCCAAAATTGCAAAAGTAAAATTATTATATAAAAAAAATGACCAATCAAACCTTAAAAACTGGAGACCAATCACGACCCTCAATATGGACTATAAAATTATTTCTAAAATCTTAATAAAAAGACTCACACCCATCATGGACCGCATAATCACTCCGACCCAAAAATGCTCTCTTCCTAACAGAAGCATGTATGACATTCACTATAATATAGATGCAATAATTCGGCACTGCAAAATAAAGAACACCCCCGGAACAATAATATTAATTGACAACCTGAAAGCCTTCGATAAGGTTGACCATCAATTCCTCTTCAATGTCTTGCAACACATTAGACTTGGTCGCAAGACTCTTAACATCATCCAAAGTATGTACTCGAATATAAAAAGTCGCATTGACGTTAATGGTCGGCTGACGAGAAAAATTACCATCTGCAGCGGCATAAAACAGGGCTGTCCCCTGAGTATGTTGCTCTACGCTATTGTTGTTGAGCCCTTTGCAAGATCCGTGCTTCGAAATACAAACATCCATGGAATAAAATTAGGCCGTCATGAGCACAAATTAGATCAGTATGCCGACGATATCACCTTTGCTGTAAGAGACCAGACCTCAATACAGGAAATATTTCGGGAACTCGACAAATTTCATTTGGCCTCAGGACAAAAAATTAACCAGGGCAAAACTGAAATACTCTGTATCACCAACTCGGCACATAACCTAATCACAAAATCTCCGTATAGTCAATATATAAAAGAAAACGTCAAAATTTTGGGCATACAATTTGGACATAGGAAACCAGTGAAAATGTGGGACGAAATCATAACTTTATTAATTCAGACCCTAAACTCTTTAAAACCTAGACTTTTAACTTGGCATGGCAAACAAATTGCTATAAACTCGCTGATAATGTCCATAATTACGTTCCACGCAAGAGTCAAAACAATCTCTTTGAAAACCATGAGACGTGCGGAGAGTGAGGTATTCAAATACCTATGGTATCCTGAGAGGATAGAAGCCATAGGAAGAAGAACCTTAAAACAACCATGGGCGGATGGCGGAATAGCAATGGTGGACGTAAAGTCGAAGGTGGAAGCGTGCCAGGTCGAAAAGATGAAGTGTTTTGCTACCGGTCAAATCCCAAACCAATTTTGGCATTATGAATGCCTCTATTCTTTAGGATCGAAAATGAAACTCATTAACAAAGATCTATACAATAACTCTATGCCTCACAGTATGATAATACCACAATATTGGGCATACATTTTCTCCATATATAATAACCTGAATTTTTCAAGAGATACATGGGATTCGGCCAAACACAAAAATATATACCTGAAACTTAAAAATCATAACCTGGTACAGCAACAACAACAACAACTACAACAACAACTTATCGACTGGACCGACGTACACCTTTTAACTAACAACCTCCGCCTGAAATTTTCCAACGCGGAACGGGTCTCGTCTTATCGAATCGCCCGAGATGGCTACATCTTTGGGGACAAGAAGCGGGGGATGAACATCCGTTTCCATCCATCGGGCAGGCTGAAAATTCTAAACTGTAAGTTTTGCAAGGACAAATCGGACAACACTAAGCACATCTTTCTCAATTGTAAAACAACAGGTAACTATATTACAGAAATATTAAATTGCCTCAATGCCATACTGGACACCCAAATTATAATAAATAAAGAACAGATTCTTTACAATGGATACAATGGCCCATATCAAATTGCTGTGACCAAAGCCTTTGTTTTTCTGAAAAAGAACGTAGTTAAATTAAAACTACAACTAGACACCCTGGATCGATATCTGGCCCCCACGGACAATAACATCATACCCAAAACTGTAACCCAAATCATGGAATTCTTCATAATGATAGAACATAAATTCAATGACGTGCAAACCTTAGGACTAAGGAGTAACTGGAAGGAAATACTAAACGGCTATCTGACGGTCTAGCAAAATAAAACTTGGAAATTTGTAATCAGCCACCATAAATGGTAGACCAAACCAAAATTCAAAACTGCTCGACGAACGTTGTTTTTAACCCCGATAATACCATCCGATACAGCGGAAATGATGAATCGGGAGCTTCTCGGTGGATGTCATGCTGCGTTATACGCGGTATGTACGGAAGCCGGGGTGGCCGAAGTTGTGCCCTGCCCTGCATGGCATGGACGGAAGCCCCAGGTTGAAGCGTATGCATTGCATACGTAGAAGCCTGTGGTGGAAATCTGTGCTTTGCTGATGCGCGGCGCATACTGAGGCCCCCGGAAGTGTATGACTACTGCATGCAGTAGCATGCTTATGAAGCGATTGACCGATAAAACTCGGATATGACGTGTCTTCAAGACACTGATCCGAGTCTGGAAAATTTCTGATCCGCCTAAAATTTAAAAAAAAAAAAAAAAAAAGAAAAAAAAAAAAAAAAAAAACTGGTTTCGGCGCACTTACCATCAACAGCAGACTACTGGAGTTGTTGGGCCTCAAAAACCCCACTCCAGTCAGTTAGTTTGGGAGAGGCCCTTCCCGTTCGCATCTTATATCGGGCCTCTCCACCAGTGCAAGAAAGATCTTTCAGACGTTCAGAAGTATATAAAAAGAATTAGAAAGACTTAGAAAAGGATCAATAGCCTTCGGAGGTAATTTGGAAAAAAGAAAAGATGACGACCTATTCAGCTGCCGCAACACCCGCCAACGAGACAACGGATACCACAGCAAGACCACTCTCATTGTTTCTGAGGACCGACCAAAACCTAGAATTTGGAGACCTGTTAGAGCTGCTAAGAAACGACGCTACAACCAAGGATTACGTTCAACATTTCAGAGGGCTCTACGAATCCAGGAAAGGAGTTTGGATTCTCTCTTTTGCCGCGGCTGAAACATCTGACCGAAGCTATCGGGAGGATTTCTTACGCAGCACTCGAGGAAAAATCCAAAGCCAGAACATCGTTATCGAGGTGTCACTACCAAACAAAGCGCCAGTGAGGATCTCCATCCGGGGTATCTCGTGGGAGACGTCCTTCGCGCGAGCATCCGCAATCATCAACAATCTTGGATGTGGGAAGATACGGAGCGCTGTGCGTAACTACCATCGAGGGACTGACCTATATAATGGATATACCTCATTCTTAATGGAAGATTTTAAAAAGGAACGACTTCCGGACTTCATCTCAATTAATGGATTTCAATGTAAGACATTTTTACCGCGTGAGCTGTACACGCCAACATGCGGAAGATGTTTGCAAACTGGGCACATATTCACACAATGTGAAAATGACCCAGTTTGTAGACATTGTAAGAAACCGGGACATGTCCAGAAGGTCTGTCCTCAACGAAAACAAGACTTCCCAAACATCCAGGAAGCGACAAAAACATGGTCCATACCAAAGCGGTTGCGTAAAGCACAGGCAGTAACATCAGAAGCCTCCGCTGCAAATGTACCAGCCCAGAACAGTAACGAACATCAAGAAGCTGTAATTGAACCTCAAACAGAAACCATTGTATGTGACCCGGGTACGCCCGAAAAAGAAAGTTCGAAAGACACAATCATTAAAGAAAGACAAACCGAAGAAATAATACGAACCCATCAGGAAGACACCATTGACGAAATTCAAGAATTCTCAACCTCAGGCTCAAATGAGAGTGAAGTGAGTAAGTGGTCGGAGTGTGAAGACACTCTAAGTCCACTGGTAACACCGCAAAGACCCGAAAACATCAGACGGTCATCGAGGCTAAAACAGACCTCGACTATTGGAAACACCCCGTTTCACCCTCCGCCGAAAGGTCAGGCCTATGTGAAGGTTATGGTCCATAACTTCGAAACACACGATGCCTCAACTACACTACTCAGCGACACGCCACAGGAGGTCCTATCTGCACCAGCTAATTTGGAGAACAACAGAGCATTACCCAATTTTCTGGATTTATCTGATTCAAATTGTGAAACTTTGGACTTATCAAACAAAAGAAACCGAGAAGATACTCGCTCATCAGAGTCGTCCTTCTCGGTGAATTTAGAAGGAAAAAAGACAGGAAAAAAGAAAAAGCAACAACTGTAGAGATGTGAGTCTTGAAATTATTTTAATTGTAATATATAAAGTGCCTTTTATTTTGTAATACTGACCTCTGAGAAATTATGGCATATAACCATAACCACCACAAACGCTAGTTACCCCAAATCTTTCTACTATATAAGCGATGGCTACTATTAAGATCCTGTCATTAAATGCCAATGGAGTTCAGAATCATTGGGGGGACCTAAAAACCTTCATCGAACACGAGCGCCCTAACGTTCTATGTGTCCAAGAAGCGCACAGGCTCGACAACGTACTGATCACCCAATGGGCCAACGATATAGGGTATGACGTACACTTCAATACCCTAGACAAGCACGAAAATTATCACCAACAATTTTTTCAAGGGACTCTTATTCTCACCAAATTCGTAAATACCATCCACCCAACAACATACATGATCCATATTAAATATCGCATGGACAGCATTGAAATACAATTGGACAACCAAACCATAAAGATCTTCAACGTGTACGCCCCCGCCCAAAATGGTCCTCATAAAACTGAATTTTTCGAGGATTTAGTTGATATTTTAAAGCAATATTGCGACTCTTATAATTTTTTGATAGTCGGTGACTTCAATATCGTGCTGCAATCAATTGACGTGCTCCAACCAGACAATTTTAAACTTCGGCCTCCAGAAAAAATATTCCAAAACTTTATCCAAACTAACAATATCTATGACTCATTTCGGAGAAAATATCCCCAAAAACAGGTTTTTACTTTTATGTCACATACAAATGGACGAAGAATAGATAATATTTTCAACACGTCAGGACTAGACCATCTGATCTCGCGCATAAATTTTGCTACAAATACTGTTGCCGACCACCTTTTATGTCCGTCCATTACTTTGTCACAAATGAAAAAGATACGCTGGGGAAAGGGCACGTGGAGAAATAACATCTTGCACTATCAGGACTCAACGTATAAATTAATCATCAATAACACTTACGATTTGGCTCTTTTTGATTTGGAGAAATACGATAAAATTCAGGACTGGTGGGACAGTTTAAAACTCAGAATTAAAAAAATAACAGTTGCTTACTCCAAAAACAAAAATAAACTCAAATAAAATAACATTACCTTTATACGAAGGGAATTGGATAATTTGGTAAACGAAGGCAAAAAAGAAAATTTCGTCAGAATTGAGAATTTGAAAACTCTGCTTAAAAAGTTTCAATACGAGCGGCAGCAACTGGATATCATGATGGCCAACATGGAACTATTAGAACAAAACGAAAAACCTACCAGAACATTTTATTCAAAAATCAAACGAAGAGCAAAACAAACCACAATCACTAGCCTAATATCCCCGGACAATAACATAACGACAAATGAAGATGAGATTATATCCTTGGTTGAGGACTTTTACACATATCTTTGGGGTACAAAATTTGATTCAAATGGACAAATCCGGGGCCATTACCTATCACTGATGAGCAGCACACAAATATCTGAAGATGAAAACGCCATCTTGGAAAGGCCTGTGACTAGCGAAGAAATCTTTGACGTCATAAAGTCATTCCAGAACAACAAATCGCCCGGAATGGATGGCCTGAGCAAGGAATTCTTTATAACATTTAGGGACAAAATCAAATTTCAATTTACTCATTTAATTAACAATATAATATATTTCGGCATCTTCCCTAAGTCATCCTCAACAGCAAAAGTCAAATTATTATACAAAAAGAACGAAGAAACCAATCTCAAAAACTGGCGCCCAATAACAACATTAAATATGGACTACAAAATTGTGTCTAAAATTATTACAAAACGTCTTGAACCCATCATGGACCGTATCATAACTCAGACTCAGAAATGCTCTCTTCCAAATAGAAGCATGTACGATATACACTATAATATAGATTCAATAATTCGGTATTGCAAAAGAAAAAACACCCCCGGTATAATCATATTAATTGATAATTTGAAAGCCTTCGATAAAGTTGACCACAGTTTCCTATTTAATGTCCTGCATCATATTGGACTTGGTCGCAAGACGTTAAATACCATCCAAAGTATGTACTCTAATATAAAAAGTTGCATTGACGTTAATGGTCGTCTGACAAAAGAAATTACCATCTGCAGCGGCATAAAACAGGGATGTCCCCTGAGTATGCTGCTCTATGCTATCGTTGTCGAACCATTTGCAAGATCCATTCTACAAAACCCAAACATCCATGGAATAAAATTAGGCCGCTATGAACACAAATTAGACCAGTTTGCCGATGATATAACTTTCGCTGTAGCAAATCAAACATCAATATCCGAAATCTTCTACGAGCTCCAAAAATTCCAACTTGCATCTGGACAAAAAATAAGTAAAGAAAAGACAGAAATTTTATGCATTACCAAGACGGCATACTTTTCGATACTAAATTCGCCATACAGACAATATATTAAAAAAGATGTAAAAATACTTGGAGTATATTTCGGACAAAAAACACCAAAGCAATTATGGGCAGAAATCAAAGTAAAACTAATTCAGACTCTAAATTCAATAAAACCTCGTCATCTAACATGGTACGGAAAGTTGATAGTTATTAATTCGTTAATAATGTCAATCGTTATGTATCATGCCAGAGTCAAAGATATTCCACCGGACACAATAAAATCAATAAACAGCGCTCTCTACAAGTTCCTATGGTACCCGGAAAAGCTCGAACCTATAAACCGGAAAAAACTGCAGCTACCTTGGAGCGAAGGGGGAATCAACATGGTTGATGTTAAAACAAAGGCCAAGGCCTGCCGCGTGGAGAGAATAAGGATCTTGGTGAACGGGAACAAGATCGACCAATTCTGGCACTTTGAGGCCTTGTTCTCATTGGGCTCAAAAATTAACAATATTAATGGCAATCTTTACTCCAACTCAATGCCCCACGCCATGCCCGTACCACCATATTGGAAAGACATTTACGAAATTTTTCAAACCGTAAATTTTGCACCTAAGGAATGGGAGACGGCCAAACATAAGGTCATATATCAAAAACTGAAAAATGTACACCCAAGTCCTCAACGGGAAAGTGTAGATTGGGAGGAAGTTAATCTTCTTAATAGCAGGATCCGATCCAATTTCACAAACGCTGAAAGAATTGTTTCATACAGAATAATTAGAGACGGTTATTTTTTCGGCGATAGAAAGAGAGGAATGACATTCAGATTTGGTCCAATGGGAACACTAAAAATTTTGAACTGCAAATTCTGTAAAGCCCCAATAGACAATCCAAAACATCTTTTTTTACAGTGTACAACTATATCAAATTATTTTGCAGATATCAGACAAATACTGGATCAAATACTTGGCTCGTCAACAAAAATTTCCAATAATCAAATATTCTATAACAGCTACAATGGCCCTAACGAAGTTTTGATCAAAAAATTTTTTGTCATTGTAAAAAGGAGCATAATCATCAGGAAATTAAAACTGGACATAGAAAACAGGTACATATCCCATACGGACCCAAATATTGTAGGCGCAGCCAAAATAACCTTTTTAGAATTCCTGCTTCTGATGGAACACAAGTACATGGACATTCAGTTTCTCGGTTTGAAAAAGAATTGGAAAGAAATTCTAAATGGATATTCAACACCTTAATTCGACTACGGGTAAAAACAACTCTGCTTTTAACAAATAACAATGACTCTCAAATTCAGCCCCCATAAAAGGGAGCATATCCACGATAATACCATCTCCAAATTTTCACGGAAATGATGAATCGGAAGCTTCACGGTGGATGTCAGTCTGTGTGCGTGTTACACGTCCACGCAGGTTGTACGGAAGCCGGGGGTGGCGGAAGTTGAGCTGTGCTAAGCATGGCATTGACGGAAGCCCTGGGCATACGTCCTGCTATTTGGCACATAGCATGTACTAATGCCCGGGGTCGAAATCTTTGCCTTGCAAGGCATAGCGAGTACGGAAGCCGCCTTATCGATATGACCGCTGCTTACGCAGTGGCATGCTTATGAAGCGTAATACCGATATGACTCGGATATGACGTGTCTTTATGACACTGATCCGAGACTGGAAAAACTCTGATCCGTGAAAAAAAAAAAAAAAAAAAAATTGTGGACCGAGTCGTGGCTCGTTATTTAAGACTGCATATTTCAACTTTGTTCGCGCTGCCCTTCTTTATCGGAACAGAGGGTTAAGCTCACCAGGAGTGCTACGAATACACATCTCGCGGGCTGTTTGTTGTTGCCGACTTCGCCGCGCTGATTTCAGAGTAAGACCCCACTCGAGCTGGCTCCCCATACGACCGTCCCTAGAGTGGGTAATATTATTATCTGCATTTTAACTGAGGTATAAAGCGTACTGAGATACGGCTCAGTGTTTAAAGTCCAAGTTTCATTTCGTTCGTATCTTTACTTGTCTGGGCCCGACATGCTTTGCGTGGAGCGAAAGAGGTAATCCAGTGGATGATTTCCTTTGTTGTTGCCGATTTCGCGTTGACTTGTGCGTTTCGTTTGCATTAGATCTGTGCTGGCATAGATTGCGCAACCGAATGTGTTTCAAACCATTGATTATCATTATTCGCTATTTGATTAAGGTGAGTTGTGGACCGAGTCGTGGCTCGTTATGTAAGACTGCATATTTCAACTTTGTTCGCGCTGCCATTCCTTATCGGAACAGAGGGTTAAGCTCACCAGGAGTGCTACAAATACACATCTCGCGGGCTGTTTGTTGTTGCCGACTTCGTCGCGCTGGTTTCAGAGTAAGACCCCACTCAAGCTGGCTCCCCATACGACCGTCCCTAGAGTGGGTAATATTATTATCTGCATTTTAACTGAGGTATAAAGCGGACCGAGCTATGGCTCAGTGTTTGAAGTCCAAGTTTCATTTCGTTCGTATCTTTACTTGTCTGGGCCCGACATGCTTTGCGTGGAGCGAAAGAGGTAATCCAGTGGATGATTTCCTTTTGTGGTTGCCGATTTCGCGTTGACTTGTGCGTTTCGTTTGCATTAGATCTATGCTGGCATATATTGTGCAACCGAATGTGTTTCAAACCATTGATTATCATTATTCGCTATTTGATTAAGGTGAGTTGTGGACCGAGTCGTGGCTCGTTATTTAAGACTGCATATTTCAACTTTGTTCGCGCTGCCATTCCTTATCGGAACAGAGGGTTAAGCTCACCAGGAGTGCTACGAATACACATCTCGCGGGCTGTTTGTTGTTGCCGACTTCGCCGCGCTGGTTTCAGAGTAAGACCCCACTCAAGCTGGCTCCCCATACGACCGTCCCTAGAGTGGGTAATCTTATTATTATCTGCATTTTAACTGAGGTATAAAGCGTACCGAGCTACGGCTCAGTGTTTAAAGTCCAAGTTTCATTTCGTTCGTATCTTTACTTGTCTGGGCCCGACATGCTTTGCGTGGAGCGAAAGAGGTAATCCAGTGGATGATTTCCTTTTGTGGTTGCCGATTTCGCGTTGACTTGTGCGTTTCGTTTGCATTAGATCTGTGCTGGCATAGATTGTGCAACCGAATGTGTTTCAAACCATTGATTATCATTATTCGCTATTTGATTAAGGTGAGTTGTGGACCGAGTCGTGGCTCGTTATTTAAGACTGCATATTTCAACTTTGTTCGCGCTGCCATTCCTTATCGGAACAGAGGGTTAAGCTCACCAGGAGTGCTACGAATACACATCTCGCGGGCTGTTTGTTGTTGCCGACTTCGCCGCGCTGGTTTCAGAGTAAGACCCCACTCAAGCTGGCTCCCCATACGACCGTCCCTAGAGTGGGTAATATTATTATCTGCATTTTAACGGAGGTATAAAGCGGACCGAGCTATGGCTCAGTGTTTGAAGTCCAAGTTTCATTTCGTTCGTATCTTTACTTGTCTGGGCCCGACATGCTTTGCGTGGAGCGAAAGAGGTAATCCAGTGGATGATTTCCTTTTGTGGTTGCCGATTTCGCGTTGACTTGTGCGTTTCGTTTGCATTAGATCTGTGCTGGCATAGATTGTGCAACCAAATGTGTTTCAAACCATTGATTATCATTATTCGCTATTTGATTAAGGTGAGTTGTGGACCGAGTCGTGGCTCGTTATTTAAGACTGCATATTTCAACTTTGTTCGCGCTGCCGTTCCTTATCGGAACAGAGGGTTAAGCTCACCAGGAGTGCTACGAATACACATCTCGCGGGCTGTTTGTTGTTGCCGACTTCGCCACGCTGGTATCAGAGTAAGACCCCACTCAAGCTGGCTCCCCATACGACCGTCCCTAGAGTGGGTAATATTATTATCTGCATTTTAACTGAGGTATAAAGCGTACCGAGCTACGGCTCAGTGTTTGAAGTCCAAGTTTCATTTCGTTCGTATCTTTACTTGTCTGGGCCCGACATGCTTTGCGTGGAGCGAAAGAGGTAATTCAGTGGATGATTTCCTTTTGTGGTTGCCGATTTCGCGTTGACTTGTGCGTTTCGTTTGCATTAGATCTGTGCTGGCATAGATTGTGCAACCGAATGTGTTTCAAACCATTGATTATCATTATTGCTGTTTTGATTAAGGCAACCCCTCACCGGGTTAGGCCCTCGACAGCAACGAAGCAAGAAGAAAAGGAAGAAGATGAACTACGCCGAAGCCGCCTCAACAACGCCTGCACCTACAACCGAAGAAACAACTGCGCCGACTACACGACCTTGCACTCTGTTCCTGACAACCACCAAAGACCTGGACTTCCCTCGACTGTTCGACATCCTCAAGACCGACTCAGCGTCCCGAAACTACGTCGACAACATCACGGGACTGTTCGAGGGAAGAAAAGGTCAGTGGATATGTACTTTTGCCGCCACCGACGACCCCAACTCTAGCTGTCGCGAGCAATTCTTGCACGACACAAAGGGTGAAATAAGAGTTTCAGACGGTGGTATTACGGTATCGCTGCCAACCGAAGCACCAGTCCGAATATCCATTCGGGGGATACCGGGTGAAACTTCCTACAGCAAGGCCGTGTCGGCAATCGAACGACTACAGTGCGGAAAAGTCCGGAATGCCACCAGAAACTGGTACAGAGGTACGTCCATTTATAACGGATACACTTCCTTTTTTATTGAAAATTTTAAAAAGGACAGGTTACCAGATTACTTGGTCATCGACGGGAAAAGATGCAAAACTTACCTGCCCAGGGAATTATACGTGCCAACCTGTGGTAGGTGTTTGAAATCCGGTCACAACTTCACCGAATGCGAAAGCGAACCAGTCTGTCGCTACTGCAAACAGCCGGGTCATCTTCTAAAAGATTGTCCATCCAAAAGAAAAGAATTTCCATCGATTTCCGGCTCTACATGGACCCTTCCACGTCCTCGAAAACAGCTATCGGAAAACCCACCTCATTCGGAACAACCAAGAAATCAAAATGCTTCACAACCTGCAACAGTATCGGATTTACAAAATGCCTCACAACCTGGACTAAATTCGGATTTACAAAATGCTACACAACCTGGACAAGTTTCGGAATTACAAGTCAATCAAAATGCCGTACAACCTACACTACAAACTACAAAACCGGATATATCAGTCGATCAAATGGATTTACAACCTGAATCGACCATTCTTGGACATACTCCGCATGACAACAGGATTGATCCAACCTCGGATGTAATCGAATTTTCTTCCTCCACCGATTCAACCGACTTAAAAGAAGTTAGTAATTGGTCGGAGTGCGAGGATGTGGGAAGCGTTATAAGCCCTCTGTTAACACCGCCGAGTCAGTCGCAACTCAAACAAACAAGGCAATCGTCAAGACTAAAACAATCATCGACGATTGGAAACACCCCTTTTCATCCTCCATCGAAAGGCAACCCTTATGTAAGAGTGATGGTGCACAACATCCAGCCACCGGACTTAACAACATCTTCCGTTTTTTCTACTACACCTGATGAAATATCTTCCGCACCGGCTAATCTAGAATACAACCAATCAAAATCCAAAACCGTGGACTTACCTGAACCAAATCTCGACAATTCGGATTATGCTAATAAAAGAAGCCGTGAAGAAACGTCATCAGACTCGTCATTTTCGACCACTTTGGAATTTAGACTTGTTGGCAAAAAGAAAAAATAGTTGTAAGTTAATTCGGACCCCACAAATCAAAATTCTGTAACCTGGACATTTAATTCGGCCTTTAAACATCGAGCGTAAAACAAACTGCCCAGTTGATGGCATAAAACTCAACTTGATAATACCATCCCACTTATAGCGGATGTGATGAATGGAAGACTACCTCTTCATGTGGTATATAAAATGGTGATCTCTATGGCAAAGAGAAGGGATCCATATAACTTCCGTCGGCATAGTCTGGGTATGAAGGCAATTGGGCTGGATTCCAGACTTTGTCGTTCTGATCCGTAGAAAAAAAAAAAAAAAAAAAAAAAGTGAGTTGTGGACCGAGTCGTGGCTCGTTATGTAAGACTGCATATTTCAACTTTGTTCGCGCTGCCATTCCTTATCGGAACAGAGGGTTAAGCTCACCAGGAGTGCTACAAATACACATCTCGCGGGCTGTTTGTTGTTGCCGACTTCGCCGCGCTGGTTTCAGAGTAAGACCCCACTCAAGCTGGCTCCCCATACGACCGTCCCTAGAGTGGGTAATATTATTATCTGCATTTTAACTGAGGTATAAAGCGGACCGAGCTATGGCTCAGTGTTTGAAGTCCAAGTTTCATTTCGTTCGTATCTTTACTTGTCTGGGCCCGACATGCTTTGCGTGGAGCGAAAGAGGTAATCCAGTGGATGATTTCCTTTTGTGGTTGCCGATTTCGCGTTGACTTGTGCGTTTCGTTTGCATTAGATCTATGCTGGCATATATTGTGCAACCGAATGTGTTTCAAACCATTGATTATCATTATTCGCTATTTGATTAAGGTGAGTTGTGGACCGAGTCGTGGCTCGTTATTTAAGACTGCATATTTCAACTTTGTTCGCGCTGCCATTCCTTATCGGAACAGAGGGTTAAGCTCACCAGGAGTGCTACGAATACACATCTCGCGGGCTGTTTGTTGTTGCCGACTTCGCCGCGCTGGTTTCAGAGTAAGACCCCACTCAAGCTGGCTCCCCATACGACCGTCCCTGGAGTGGGTAATCTTATTATTATCTGCATTTTAACTGAGGTATAAAGCGTACCGAGCTACGGCTCAGTGTTTAAAATCCAAGTTTCATTTCGTTCGTATCTTTACTTGTCTGGGCCCGACATGCTTTGCGTGGAGCGAAAGAGGTAATCCAGTGGATGATTTCCTTTTGTGGTTGCCGATTTCGCGTTGACTTGTGCGTTTCGTTTGCATTAGATCTGTGCTGGCATAGATTGTGCAACCGAATGTGTTTCAAACCATTGATTATCATTATTCGCTATTTGATTAAGGTGAGTTGTGGACCGAGTCGTGGCTCGTTATTTAAGACTGCATATTTCAACTTTGTTCGCGCTGCCATTCCTTATCGGAACAGAGGGTTAAGATCACCAGGAGTGCTACGAATACACATCTCGCGGGCTGTTTGTTGTTGCCGACTTCGCCGCGCTGGTTTCAGAGTAAGACCCCACTCAAGCTGGCTCCACATACGACCGTCCCTAGAGTGGGTAATATTATTATCTGCATTTTAACTGAGGTATAAAGCGGACCGAGCTATGGCTCAGTGTTTGAAGTCCAAGTTTCATTTCGTTCGTATCTTTACTTGTCTGGGCCCGACATGCTTTGCGTGGAGCGAAAGAGGTAATCCAGTGGATGATTTCCTTTTGTGGTTGCCGATTTCGCGTTGACTTGTGCGTTTCGTTTGCATTAGATCTGTGCTGGCATAGATTGTGCAACCGAATGTGTTTCAAACCATTGATTATCATTATTCGCTATTTGATTAAGGTGAGTTGTGGACCGAGTCGTGACTCGTTATTTAAGACTGCATATTTCAACTTTGTTCGCGCTGCCATTCCTTATCGGAACAGAGGGTTAAGCTCACCAGGAGTGCTACGAATACACATCTCGCGGGCTGTTTGTTGTTGCCGACTTCGCCGCGCTGATTTCAGAGTAAGACCCCACTCGAGCTGGCTCCCCATACGACCGTCCCTAGAGTGGGTAATATTATTATCTGCATTTTAACTGAGGTATAAAGCGTACTGAGATACGGCTCAGTGTTTAAAGTCCAAGTTTCATTTCGTTCGTATCTTTACTTGTCTGGGCCCGACATGCTTTGCGTGGAGCGAAAGAGGTAATCCAGTGGATGATTTCCTTTGTTGTTGCCGATTTCGCGTTGACTTGTGCGTTTCGTTTGCATTAGATCTGTGCTGGCATAGATTGCGCAACCGAATGTGTTTCAAACCATTGATTATCATTATTCGCTATTTGATTAAGGTGAGTTGTGGACCGAGTCGTGGCTCGTTATGTAAGACTGCATATTTCAACTTTGTTCGCGTTGCCATTCCTTATCGGAACAGAGGGTTAAGATCACCAGGAGTGCTACGAATACACATCTCGCGGGCTGTTTGTTGTTGCCGACTTCGCCGCGCTGGTTTCAGAGTAAGACCCCACTCAAGCTGGCTCCACATACGACCGTCCCTAGAGTGGGTAATATTATTATCTGCATTTTAACTGAGGTATAAAGCGGACCGAGCTATGGCTCAGTGTTTGAAGTCCAAGTTTCATTTCGTTCGTATCTTTACTTGTCTGGGCCCGACATGCTTTGCGTGGAGCGAAAGAGGTAATCCAGTGGATGATTTCCTTTTGTGGTTGCCGATTTCGCGTTGACTTGTGCGTTTCGTTTGCATTAGATCTGTGCTGGCATAGATTGTGCAACCGAATGTGTTTCAAACCATTGATTATCATTATTCGCTATTTGATTAAGGTGAGTTGTGGACCGAGTCGTGACTCGTTATTTAAGACTGCATATTTCAACTTTGTTCGCGCTGCCATTCCTTATCGGAACAGAGGGTTAAGCTCACCAGGAGTGCTACGAATACACATCTCGCGGGCTGTTTGTTGTTGCCGACTTCGCCGCGCTGATTTCAGAGTAAGACCCCACTCGAGCTGGCTCCCCATACGACCGTCCCTAGAGTGGGTAATATTATTATCTGCATTTTAACTGAGGTATAAAGCGTACTGAGATACGGCTCAGTGTTTAAAGTCCAAGTTTCATTTCGTTCGTATCTTTACTTGTCTGGGCCCGACATGCTTTGCGTGGAGCGAAAGAGGTAATCCAGTGGATGATTTCCTTTTGTGGTTGCCGATTTCGCGTTGACTTGTGCGTTTCGTTTGCATTAGATCTGTGCTGGCATAGATTGTGCAACCGAATGTGTTTCAAACCATTGATTATCATTATTCGCTATTTGATTAAGGTGAGTTGTGGACCGAGTCGTGGCTCGTTATTTAAGACTGCATATTTCAACTTTGTTCGCGCTGCATTCCTTATCGGAACAGAGGGTTAAGCTCACCAGGAGTGCTACGAATACACATCTCGCGGGCTGTTTGTTGTTGCCGACTTCGCCGCGCTGGTTTCAGAGTAAGACCCCACTCAAGCTGGCTCCCCATACGACCGTCCCTAGAGTGGGTAATATTATTATCTGCATTTTAACTGAGGTATAAAGCGGACCGAGCTATGGCTCAGTGTTTGAAGTCCAAGTTTCATTTCGTTCGTATCTCTACTTGTTTGGACCCGACATGCTTTGCGTGGAGCAAAAGAGGTAATCCAGTGAATGATTTCCTTTTGTCGTTGCCGATTTCGCGTTGACTTGTGCGTTTCGTTTGCATTAGATCTGTGCTGGCATAGATTGTGCAACCGAATGTGTTTCAAACCATTGATTATCATTATTCGCTATTTGATTAAGGTGAGTTGTGGACCGAGTCGTGGCTCGTTATTTAAGACTGCATATTTCAACTTTGTTCGCGCTGCCATTCCTTATCGGAACAGAGGGTTAAGCTCACCAGGAGTGCTACGAATACACATCTCGCGGGCTGTTTGTTGTTGCCGACTTCGCCGCGCTGGTTTCAGAGTAAGACCCCACTCAAGCTGGCTCCCCATACGACCGTCCCTAGAGTGGGTAACATTTTTATCTGCATTTTAACTGAGGTATAAAGCGGACCGAGCTATGGCTCAGTGTTTGAAGTCCAAGTTTCATTTCGTTCGTATCTTTACTTGTCTGGGCCCGACATGCTTTGCGTGGAGCGAAAGAGGTAATCCAGTGGATGATTTCCTTTTGTGGTTGCCGATTTCGCGTTGACTTGTGCGTTTCGTTTGCATTAGATCTGTGCTGGCATAGATTGTGCAACCGAATGTGTTTCAAATCATTGATTATCATTATTCGCTATTTGATTAAGGTGAGTTGTGGACCGAGTCGTGGCTCGGTATTTAAGACTGCATATTTCAACTTTGTTCGCGCTGCCATTCCTTATCGGAACAGAGGGTTAAGCTCACCAGGAGTGCTACGAATACACATCTCGCGGGCTGTTTGTTGTTGCCGACTTCGCCGCGCTGGTTTCAGAGTAAGACCCCACTCAAGCTGGCTCCCCATACGACCGTCCCTAGAGTGGGTAATATTATTATCTGCATTTTAACTGAGGTATAAAGCGGACCGAGCTATGGCTCAGAGTTTGAAGTCCAAGTTTCATTTCGTTCGTATCTTTACTTGTCTGGGCCCGACATGCTTTGCGTGGAGCGAAAGAGGTAATCCAGTGGAGGATTTCCTTTTGTGGTTGCCGATTTCGCGTTGACTTGTGCGTTTCGTTTGCATTAGATCTGTGCTGGCATAGATTGTGCAACCGAATGTGTTTCAAACCATTGATTATCATTATTCGCTATTTGATTAAGGTGAGTTGGGGACCAAGTCGTGGCTCGTTATTTAAGACTGCATATTTCAACTTTGTTCTCGCTGCCATTCCTTATCGGAACAGAGGGTTAAGCTCACCAGGAGTGCTAAGAATACACATCTCGCGGGCTGTTTGTTGTTGCCGACTTCGCCGCGCTGGTTTCAGAGTAAGACCCCACTCAAGCTGGCTCCCCATACGACCGTCCCTAGAGTGGGTAATATTATTATCTGCATTTTAACTGAGGTATAAAGCGGACCGAGCTATGGCTCAGTGTTTGAAGTCCAAGTTTCATTTCGTTCGTATCTTTACTTGTCTGGGCCCGACATGCTTTGCGTGGAGCGAAAGAGGTAATCCAGTGGATGATTTCCTTTTGTGGTTGCCGATTTCGCGTTGACTTGTGTGTTTCGTTTGCATTAGATCTGTGCTGGCATAGATTGTGCAACCGAATGTGTTTCAAACCATTGATTATCATTATTCGCTATTTGATTAAGGTGAGTTGTGGACCGAGTCGTGGCTCGTTATTTAAGACTGCATATTTCAACTTTGTTCGCGCTGCCATTCCTTATCGCAACAGAGGGTTAAGCTCACCAGGAGTGCTACGAATACACATCTCGCGGGCTGTTTGTTGTTGCCGACTTCGCCGCGCTGGTTTCAGAGTAAGACCCCACTCAAGCTGGCTCCCCATACGACCGTCCCTAGAGTGGGTAATATTATTATCTGCATTTTAACTGAGGTATAAAGCGGACCGAGCTATGGCTCAGTGTTTGAAGTCCAAGTTTCATTTCGTTCGTATCTCTACTTGTTTAGGCCCGACATGCTTTGCGTGGAGCGAAAGAGGTAATCCAGTGGATGATTTCCTTTTGTGGTTGCCGATTTCGCGTTGACTTGTGCGTTTCGTTTGCATTAGATCTGTGCTGGCATAGATTGTGTAACCGAATGTGTTTCAAACCATTGATTATCATTATTCGCTATTTGATTAAGGTGAGTTGTGGACCGAGTCGTGACTCGTTATTTAAGACTGCATATTTCAACTTTGTTCGCGCTGCCATTCCTTATCGGAACAGAGGGTTAAGCTCACCAGGAGTGCTACGAATACACATCTCGCGGGCTGTTTGTTGTTGCCGACTTCGCCGCGCTGGTTTCAGAGTAAGGCCCCACTCAAGCTGGCTCCCCATACGACCGTCCCTAGAGTGGGTAATATTATTATCTGCATTTCAACTGAGGTATAAAGCGTACTGAGATACGGCTCAGTGTTTAAAGTCCAAGTTTCATTTCGTTCGTATCTTTACTTGTCTGGGCCCGACATGCTTTGCGTGGAGCGAAAGAGGTAATCCAGTGGATGATTTCCTTTGTTGTTGCCGATTTCGCGTTGACTTGTGCGTTTCGTTTGCATTAGATCTGTGCTGGCATAGATTGTGCAACCGAATGTGTTTCAAATCATTGATTATCATTATTCGCTATTTGATTAAGGTGAGTTGTGGACCGAGTCGTGGCTCGTTATTTAAGACTGCATATTTCAACTTTGTTCGCGCTGCCATTCCTTATCGGAACAGAGGGTCAAGCTCACCAGGAGTGCTACGAATACACATCTCGCGGGCTGTTTGTTGTTGCCGACCTCGCCGCGCTGGTTTCAGAGTAAGACCCCACTCAAGCTGGCTCCCCATACGACCGTCCCTAGAGTGGGTAATATTATTATCTTCATTTTAACTGAGGTATAAAGCGTACCGAGCTACGGCTCAGTGTTTAAAGTCCAAGTTTCATTTCGTTCGTATCTTTACTTGTCTGGGCCCGACATGCTTTGCGTGGAGCGAAAGAGGTAATCCAGTGGATGATTTCCTTTTGTGGTTGCCGATTTCGCGTTGACTTGTGCGTTTCGTTTGCATTAGATCTGTGCTGGCATAGATTGTGCAACCGAATGTGTTTCAAACCATTGATTGTCATTATTCGCTATTTGATTAAGGTGAGTTGTGGACCGAGTCGTGGCTCGTTATTTAAGACTGCATATTTCAACTTTGTTCGCGCTGCCATTCCTTATCGGAACAGAGGGTTAAGCTCACCAGGAGTGCTACGAATACACATCTCGCGGGCTGTTTGTTGTTGCCGACTTCGCCGCGCTGGTTTCAGAGTAAGACCCCACTCAAGCTGGCTCCCCATACGACCGTCCCTAGAGTGGGTAATATTAATATCTGCATTTTAACTGAGGTATAAAGCGGAGCGAGCTATGGCTCAGTGTTTGAAGTCCAAGTTTCATTTCGTTCGTATCTTTACTTGTCTGGGCCCGACATGCTTTGCGTGGAGCGAAAGAGGTAATCCAGTGGATGATTTCCTTTTGTGGTTGCCGATTTCGCGTTAACTTGTGCGTTTCGTTTGCATTAGATCTGTGCTGGCATAGATTGTGCAACCGAATGTGTTTCAAACCATTGATTATCATTATTCGCTATTTGATTAAGGTGAGTTGTGGACCGAGTCGTGGCTCGTTATTTAAGACTGCATATTTCAACTTTGTTCGCGCTGCCATTCCTTATCGGAACAGAGGGTTAAGCTCACCAGGAGTGCTACGAATACACATCTCGCGGGCTGTTTGTTGTTGCCGACTTCGCCGCGCTGGTTTCAGAGTAAGACCCCACTCAAGCTGGCTCCCCATACGACCGTCCCTAGAGTGGGTAATATTATTATCTGCATTTCAACTGAGGTATAAAGCGTACTGAGATACGGCTCAGTGTTTAAAGTCCAAGTTTCATTTCGTTCGTATCTTAACTTGTCTGGGCCCGACATGCTTTGCGTGGAGCGAAAGAGGTAATCCAGTGGATGATTTCCTTTGTTGTTGCCGATTTCGCGTTGACTTGTGCGTTTCGTTTGCATTAGATCTGTGCTGGCATAGATTGTGCAACCGAATGTGTTTCAAATCATTGATTATCATTATTCGCTATTTGATTAAGGTGAGTTGTGGACCGAGTCGTGGCTCGTTATTTAAGACTGCATATTTCAACTTTGTTCGCGCTGCCATTCCTTATCGGAACAGAGGGTCAAGCTCACCAGGAGTGCTACGAATACACATCTCGCGGGCTGTTTGTTGTTGCCGACCTCGCCGCGCTGGTTTCAGAGTAAGACCCCACTCAAGCTGGCTCCCCATACGACCGTCCCTAGAGTGGGTAATATTATTATCTTCATTTTAACTGAGGTATAAAGCGGACCGAGCTATGGCTCAGTGTTTGAAGTCCAAGTTTCATTTCGTTCGTATCTTTACTTGTCTGGGCCCGACATGCTTTGCATGGAGCGAAAGAGGTAATCCAGTGGATGATTTCCTTTTGTGGTTGCCGATTTCGCGTTAACTTGTGCGTTTCGTTTGCATTAGATCTGTGCTGGCATAGATTGTGCAACCGAATGTGTTTCAAACCATTGATTATCATTATTCGCTATTTGATTAAGGTGAGTTGTGGACCGAGTCGTGGCTCGTTATTTAAGACTGCATATTTCAACTTTGTTCGCGCTGCCATTCCTTATCGGAACAGAGGGTTAAGCTCACCAGGAGTGCTACGAATACACATCTCGCGGGCTGTTTGTTGTTGCCGACTTCGCCGCGCTGGTTTCAGAGTAAGACCCCACTCAAGCTGGCTCCCCATACGACCGTCCCTAGAGTGGGTAATATTATTATCTGCATTTCAACTGAGGTATAAAGCGTACTGAGATACGGCTCAGTGTTTAAAGTCCAAGTTTCATTTCGTTCGTATCTTTACTTGTCTGGGCCCGACATGCTTTGCGTGGAGCGAAAGAGGTAATCCAGTGGATGATTTCCTTTGTTGTTGCCGATTTCGCGTTGACTTGTGCGTTTCGTTTGCATTAGATCTGTGCTGGCATAGATTGTGCAACCGAATGTGTTTCAAATCATTGATTATCATTATTCGCTATTTGATTAAGGTGAGTTGTGGACCGAGTCGTGGCTCGTTATTTAAGACTGCATATTTCAACTTTGTTCGCGCTGCCATTCCTTATCGGAACAGAGGGTCAAGCTCACCAGGAGTGCTACGAATACACATCTCGCGGGCTGTTTGTTGTTGCCGACCTCGCCGCGCTGGTTTCAGAGTAAGACCCCACTCAAGCTGGCTCCCCATACGACCGTCCCTAGAGTGGGTAATATTATTATCTTCATTTTAACTGAGGTATAAAGCGTACCGAGCTACGGCTCAGTGTTTAAAGTCCAAGTTTCATTTCGTTCGTATCTTTACTTGTCTGGGCCCGACATGCTTTGCGTGGAGCGAAAGAGGTAATCCAGTGGATGATTTCCTTTTGTGGTTGCCGATTTCGCGTTGACTTGTGCGTTTCGTTTGCATTAGATCTGTGCTGGCATAGATTGTGCAACCGAATGTGTTTCAAACCATTTATTGTCATTATTCGCTATTTGATTAAGGTGAGTTGTGGACCGAGTCGTGGCTCGTTATTAAAGACTGCATATTTCAACTTTGTTCGCGCTGCCATTCCTTATCAGAACAGAGGGTTAAGCTCACCAGGAGTGCTACGAATACACATCTCGCGGGCTGTTTGTTGTTGCCGACTTCGCCGCGCTGGTTTCAGAGTAAGACCCCACTCAAGCTGGCTCCCCATACGACCGTCCCTAGAGTGGGTAATATTATTATCTGCATTTTAACTGAGGTATAAAGCGGACCGAGCTATGGCTCAGTGTTTGAAGTCCAAGTTTCATTTCGTTCGTATCTCTACTTGTTTAGGCCCGACATGCTTTGCGTGGAGCGAAAGAGGTAATCCAGTGGATGATTTCCTTTTGTGGTTGCCGATTTCGCGTTGACTTGTGCGTTTCGTTTGCATTAGATCTGTGCTGGCATAGATTGTGTAACCGAATGTGTTTCAAACCATTGATTATCATTATTCGCTATTTGATTAAGGTGAGTTGTGGACCGAGTCGTGACTCGTTATTTAAGACTGCATATTTCAACTTTGTTCGCGCTGCCATTCCTTATCGGAACAGAGGGTTAAGCTCACCAGGAGTGCTACGAATACACATCTCGCGGGCTGTTTGTTGTTGCCGACTTCGCCGCGCTGGTTTCAGAGTAAGGCCCCACTCAAGCTGGCTCCCCATACGACCGTCCCTAGAGTGGGTAATATTATTATCTGCATTTCAACTGAGGTATAAAGCGTACTGAGATACGGCTCAGTGTTTAAAGTCCAAGTTTCATTTCGTTCGTATCTTTACTTGTCTGGGCCCGACATGCTTTGCGTGGAGCGAAAGAGGTAATCCAGTGGATGATTTCCTTTGTTGTTGCCGATTTCGCGTTGACTTGTGCGTTTCGTTTGCATTAGATCTGTGCTGGCATAGATTGTGCAACCGAATGTGTTTCAAATCATTGATTATCATTATTCGCTATTTGATTAAGGTGAGTTGTGGACCGAGTCGTGGCTCGTTATTTAAGACTGCATATTTCAACTTTGTTCGCGCTGCCATTCCTTATCGGAACAGAGGGTCAAGCTCACCAGGAGTGCTACGAATACACATCTCGCGGGCTGTTTGTTGTTGCCGACCTCGCCGCGCTGGTTTCAGAGTAAGACCCCACTCAAGCTGGCTCCCCATACGACCGTCCCTAGAGTGGGTAATATTATTATCTTCATTTTAACTGAGGTATAAAGCGTACCGAGCTACGGCTCAGTGTTTAAAGTCCAAGTTTCATTTCGTTCGTATCTTTACTTGTCTGGGCCCGACATGCTTTGCGTGGAGCGAAAGAGGTAATCCAGTGGATGATTTCCTTTTGTGGTTGCCGATTTCGCGTTGACTTGTGCGTTTCGTTTGCATTAGATCTGTGCTGGCATAGATTGTGCAACCGAATGTGTTTCAAACCATTGATTGTCATTATTCGCTATTTGATTAAGGTGAGTTGTGGACCGAGTCGTGGCTCGTTATTTAAGACTGCATATTTCAACTTTGTTCGCGCTGCCATTCCTTATCGGAACAGAGGGTTAAGCTCACCAGGAGTGCTACGAATACACATCTCGCGGGCTGTTTGTTGTTGCCGACTTCGCCGCGCTGGTTTCAGAGTAAGACCCCACTCAAGCTGGCTCCCCATACGACCGTCCCTAGAGTGGGTAATATTAATATCTGCATTTTAACTGAGGTATAAAGCGGAGCGAGCTATGGCTCAGTGTTTGAAGTCCAAGTTTCATTTCGTTCGTATCTTTACTTGTCTGGGCCCGACATGCTTTGCGTGGAGCGAAAGAGGTAATCCAGTGGATGATTTCCTTTTGTGGTTGCCGATTTCGCGTTAACTTGTGCGTTTCGTTTGCATTAGATCTGTGCTGGCATAGATTGTGCAACCGAATGTGTTTCAAACCATTGATTATCATTATTCGCTATTTGATTAAGGTGAGTTGTGGACCGAGTCGTGGCTCGTTATTTAAGACTGCATATTTCAACTTTGTTCGCGCTGCCATTCCTTATCGGAACAGAGGGTTAAGCTCACCAGGAGTGCTACGAATACACATCTCGCGGGCTGTTTGTTGTTGCCGACTTCGCCGCGCTGGTTTCAGAGTAAGACCCCACTCAAGCTGGCTCCCCATACGACCGTCCCTAGAGTGGGTAATATTATTATCTGCATTTCAACTGAGGTATAAAGCGTACTGAGATACGGCTCAGTGTTTAAAGTCCAAGTTTCATTTCGTTCGTATCTTAACTTGTCTGGGCCCGACATGCTTTGCGTGGAGCGAAAGAGGTAATCCAGTGGATGATTTCCTTTGTTGTTGCCGATTTCGCGTTGACTTGTGCGTTTCGTTTGCATTAGATCTGTGCTGGCATAGATTGTGCAACCGAATGTGTTTCAAATCATTGATTATCATTATTCGCTATTTGATTAAGGTGAGTTGTGGACCGAGTCGTGGCTCGTTATTTAAGACTGCATATTTCAACTTTGTTCGCGCTGCCATTCCTTATCGGAACAGAGGGTCAAGCTCACCAGGAGTGCTACGAATACACATCTCGCGGGCTGTTTGTTGTTGCCGACCTCGCCGCGCTGGTTTCAGAGTAAGACCCCACTCAAGCTGGCTCCCCATACGACCGTCCCTAGAGTGGGTAATATTATTATCTTCATTTTAACTGAGGTATAAAGCGGACCGAGCTATGGCTCAGTGTTTGAAGTCCAAGTTTCATTTCGTTCGTATCTCTACTTGTTTAGGCCCGACATGCTTTGCGTGGAGCGAAAGAGGTAATCCAGTGGATGATTTCCTTTTGTGGTTGCCGATTTCGCGTTGACTTGTGCGTTTCGTTTGCATTAGATCTGTGCTGGCATAGATTGTGTAACCGAATGTGTTTCAAACCATTGATTATCATTATTCGCTATTTGATTAAGGTGAGTTGTGGACCGAGTCGTGACTCGTTATTTAAGACTGCATATTTCAACTTTGTTCGCGCTGCCATTCCTTATCGGAACAGAGGGTTAAGCTCACCAGGAGTGCTACGAATACACATCTCGCGGGCTGTTTGTTGTTGCCGACTTCGCCGCGCTGGTTTCAGAGTAAGGCCCCACTCAAGCTGGCTCCCCATACGACCGTCCCTAGAGTGGGTAATATTATTATCTGCATTTCAACTGAGGTATAAAGCGTACTGAGATACGGCTCAGTGTTTAAAGTCCAAGTTTCATTTCGTTCGTATCTTTACTTGTCTGGGCCCGACATGCTTTGCGTGGAGCGAAAGAGGTAATCCAGTGGATGATTTCCTTTGTTGTTGCCGATTTCGCGTTGACTTGTGCGTTTCGTTTGCATTAGATCTGTGCTGGCATAGATTGTGCAACCGAATGTGTTTCAAATCATTGATTATCATTATTCGCTATTTGATTAAGGTGAGTTGTGGACCGAGTCGTGGCTCGTTATTTAAGACTGCATATTTCAACTTTGTTCGCGCTGCCATTCCTTATCGGAACAGAGGGTCAAGCTCACCAGGAGTGCTACGAATACACATCTCGCGGGCTGTTTGTTGTTGCCGACCTCGCCGCGCTGGTTTCAGAGTAAGACCCCACTCAAGCTGGCTCCCCATACGACCGTCCCTAGAGTGGGTAATATTATTATCTTCATTTTAACTGAGGTATAAAGCGTACCGAGCTACGGCTCAGTGTTTAAAGTCCAAGTTTCATTTCGTTCGTATCTTTACTTGTCTGGGCCCGACATGCTTTGCGTGGAGCGAAAGAGGTAATCCAGTGGATGATTTCCTTTTGTGGTTGCCGATTTCGCGTTGACTTGTGCGTTTCGTTTGCATTAGATCTGTGCTGGCATAGATTGTGCAACCGAATGTGTTTCAAACCATTGATTGTCATTATTCGCTATTTGATTAAGGTGAGTTGTGGACCGAGTCGTGGCTCGTTATTTAAGACTGCATATTTCAACTTTGTTCGCGCTGCCATTCCTTATCGGAACAGAGGGTTAAGCTCACCAGGAGTGCTACGAATACACATCTCGCGGGCTGTTTGTTGTTGCCGACTTCGCCGCGCTGGTTTCAGAGTAAGACCCCACTCAAGCTGGCTCCCCATACGACCGTCCCTAGAGTGGGTAATATTAATATCTGCATTTTAACTGAGGTATAAAGCGGAGCGAGCTATGGCTCAGTGTTTGAAGTCCAAGTTTCATTTCGTTCGTATCTTTACTTGTCTGGGCCCGACATGCTTTGCGTGGAGCGAAAGAGGTAATCCAGTGGATGATTTCCTTTTGTGGTTGCCGATTTCGCGTTAACTTGTGCGTTTCGTTTGCATTAGATCTGTGCTGGCATAGATTGTGCAACCGAATGTGTTTCAAACCATTGATTATCATTATTCGCTATTTGATTAAGGTGAGTTGTGGACCGAGTCGTGGCTCGTTATTTAAGACTGCATATTTCAACTTTGTTCGCGCTGCCATTCCTTATCGGAACAGAGGGTTAAGCTCACCAGGAGTGCTACGAATACACATCTCGCGGGCTGTTTGTTGTTGCCGACTTCGCCGCGCTGGTTTCAGAGTAAGACCCCACTCAAGCTGGCTCCCCATACGACCGTCCCTAGAGTGGGTAATATTATTATCTGCATTTCAACTGAGGTATAAAGCGTACTGAGATACGGCTCAGTGTTTAAAGTCCAAGTTTCATTTCGTTCGTATCTTAACTTGTCTGGGCCCGACATGCTTTGCGTGGAGCGAAAGAGGTAATCCAGTGGATGATTTCCTTTGTTGTTGCCGATTTCGCGTTGACTTGTGCGTTTCGTTTGCATTAGATCTGTGCTGGCATAGATTGTGCAACCGAATGTGTTTCAAATCATTGATTATCATTATTCGCTATTTGATTAAGGTGAGTTGTGGACCGAGTCGTGGCTCGTTATTTAAGACTGCATATTTCAACTTTGTTCGCGCTGCCATTCCTTATCGGAACAGAGGGTCAAGCTCACCAGGAGTGCTACGAATACACATCTCGCGGGCTGTTTGTTGTTGCCGACCTCGCCGCGCTGGTTTCAGAGTAAGACCCCACTCAAGCTGGCTCCCCATACGACCGTCCCTAGAGTGGGTAATATTATTATCTTCATTTTAACTGAGGTATAAAGCGGACCGAGCTATGGCTCAGTGTTTGAAGTCCAAGTTTCATTTCGTTCGTATCTTTACTTGTCTGGGCCCGACATGCTTTGCATGGAGCGAAAGAGGTAATCCAGTGGATGATTTCCTTTTGTGGTTGCCGATTTCGCGTTAACTTGTGCGTTTCGTTTGCATTAGATCTGTGCTGGCATAGATTGTGCAACCGAATGTGTTTCAAACCATTGATTATCATTATTCGCTATTTGATTAAGGTGAGTTGTGGACCGAGTCGTGGCTCGTTATTTAAGACTGCATATTTCAACTTTGTTCGCGCTGCCATTCCTTATCGGAACAGAGGGTTAAGCTCACCAGGAGTGCTACGAATACACATCTCGCGGGCTGTTTGTTGTTGCCGACTTCGCCGCGCTGGTTTCAGAGTAAGACCCCACTCAAGCTGGCTCCCCATACGACCGTCCCTAGAGTGGGTAATATTATTATCTGCATTTCAACTGAGGTATAAAGCGTACTGAGATACGGCTCAGTGTTTAAAGTCCAAGTTTCATTTCGTTCGTATCTTTACTTGTCTGGGCCCGACATGCTTTGCGTGGAGCGAAAGAGGTAATCCAGTGGATGATTTCCTTTGTTGTTGCCGATTTCGCGTTGACTTGTGCGTTTCGTTTGCATTAGATCTGTGCTGGCATAGATTGTGCAACCGAATGTGTTTCAAATCATTGATTATCATTATTCGCTATTTGATTAAGGTGAGTTGTGGACCGAGTCGTGGCTCGTTATTTAAGACTGCATATTTCAACTTTGTTCGCGCTGCCATTCCTTATCGGAACAGAGGGTCAAGCTCACCAGGAGTGCTACGAATACACATCTCGCGGGCTGTTTGTTGTTGCCGACCTCGCCGCGCTGGTTTCAGAGTAAGACCCCACTCAAGCTGGCTCCCCATACGACCGTCCCTAGAGTGGGTAATATTATTATCTTCATTTTAACTGAGGTATAAAGCGTACCGAGCTACGGCTCAGTGTTTAAAGTCCAAGTTTCATTTCGTTCGTATCTTTACTTGTCTGGGCCCGACATGCTTTGCGTGGAGCGAAAGAGGTAATCCAGTGGATGATTTCCTTTTGTGGTTGCCGATTTCGCGTTGACTTGTGCGTTTCGTTTGCATTAGATCTGTGCTGGCATAGATTGTGCAACCGAATGTGTTTCAAACCATTTATTGTCATTATTCGCTATTTGATTAAGGTGAGTTGTGGACCGAGTCGTGGCTCGTTATTAAAGACTGCATATTTCAACTTTGTTCGCGCTGCCATTCCTTATCAGAACAGAGGGTTAAGCTCACCAGGAGTGCTACGAATACACATCTCGCGGGCTGTTTGTTGTTGCCGACTTCGCCGCGCTGGTTTCAGAGTAAGACCCCACTCAAGCTGGCTCCCCATACGACCGTCCCTAGAGTGGGTAATATTAATATCTGCATTTTAACTGAGGTATAAAGCGGACCGAGCTATGGCTCAGTGTTTGAAGTCCAAGTTTCATTTCGTTCGTATCTTTACTTGTCTGGGCCCGACATGCTTTGCGTGGAGCGAAAGAGGTAATCCAGTGCATGATTTCCTTTTGTGGTTGCCGATTTCGCGTTAACTTGTGCGTTTCGTTTGCATTAGATCTGTGCTGGCATAGATTGTGCAACCGAATGTGTTTCAAACCATTGATTATCATTATTCGCTATTTGATTAAGGTGAGTTGTGGACCGAGTCGTGGCTCGTTATTTAAGACTGCATATTTCAACTTTGTTCGCGCTGCCATTCCTTATCGGAACAGAGGGTTAAGCTCACCAGGAGTGCTACGAATACACATCTCGCGGGCTGTTTGTTGTTGCCGACTTCGCCGCGCTGGTTTCAGAGTAAGACCCCACTCAAGCTGGCTCCCCATACGACCGTCCCTAGAGTGGGTAATATTATTATCTGCATTTTAACTGAGGTATAAAGCGGACCGAGCTATGGCTCAGTGTTTGAAGTCCAAGTTTCATTTCGTTCGTATCTTTAGTTGTCTGGGCCCGACATGCTTTGCGTGGAGCGAAAGAGGTAATCCAGTGGATGATTTCGTTTTGTGGTTGCCGATTTCGCGTTGACTTGTGCGTTTCGTTTGCATTAGATCTGTGCTGGCATAGATTGTGTAACCGAATGTGTTTCAAACCATTGATTATCATTATTCGCTATTTGATTAAGGTGAGTTGTGGACCGAGTCGTGACTCGTTATTTAAGACTGCATATTTCAACTTTGTTCGCGCTGCCATTCCTTATCGGAACAGAGGGTTAAGCTCACCAGGAGTGCTACGAATACACATCTCGCGGGCTGTTTGTTGTTGCCGACTTCGCCGCGCTGGTTTCAGAGTAAGACCCCACTCAAGCTGGCTCCCCATACGACCGTCCCTAGAGTGGGTAATATTATTATCTGCATTTTAACTGAGGTATAAAGCGGACCGAGCTATGGCTCAGTGTTTGAAGTCCAAGTTTCATTTCGTTCGTATCTTTACTTGGCTGGGCCCGACATGCTTTGCGTGGAGCGAAAGAGGTAATCCAGTGGATGATTTCCTTTTGTGGTTGCCGATTTCGCGTTGACTTGTGCGTTTCGTTTGCATTAAATCTGTGCTGGCATAGATTGTGCAACCGAATGTGTTTCAAACCATTGATTATCATTATTCGCTATTTGATTAAGGTGGGTTGTGGACCGAGTCGTGGCTCGTTATTTAAGACTGCATATTTCAACTTTGTTCGCGCTGCCATTCCTTATCGGAACAGAGGGTCAAGCTCACCAGGAGTGCTACGAATACACATCTCGCGGGCTGTTTGTTGTTGCCGACCTCGCCGCGCTGGTTTCAGAGTAAGACCCCACTCAAGCTGGCTCCCCATACGACCGTCCCTAGAGTGGGTAATATTATTATCTTCATTTTAACTGAGGTATAAAGCGTACCGAGCTACGGCTCAGTGTTCAAAGTCCAAGTTTCATTTCGTTCGTATCTTTACTTGTCTGGGCCCGACATGCTTTGCGTGGAGCGAAAGAGGTAATCCAGTGGATGATTTCCTTTTGTGGTTGCCGATTTCGCGTTGACTTGTGCGTTTCGTTTGCATTAGATCTGTGCTGGCATAGATTGTGCAACCGAATGTGTTTCAAACCATTTATTGTCATTATTCGCTATTTGATTAAGGTGAGTTGTGGACCGAGTCGTGGCTCGTTATTAAAGACTGCATATTTCAACTTTGTTCGCGCTGCCATTCCTTATCGGAACAGAGGGTTAAGCTCACCAGGAGTGCTACGAATACACATCTCGCGGGCTGTTTGTTGTTGCCGACTTCGCCGCGCTGGTTTCAGAGTAAGACCCCACTCAAGCTGGCTCCCCATACGACCGTCCCTAGAGTGGGTAATATTAATATCTGCATTTTAACTGAGGTATAAAGCGGACCGAGCTATGGCTCAGTGTTTGAAGTCCAAGTTTCATTTCGTTCGTATCTTTACTTGTCTGGGCCCGACATGCTTTGCGTGGAGCGAAAGAGGTAATCCAGTGGATGATTTCCTTTTGTGGTTGCCGATTTCGCGTTAACTTGTGCGTTTCGTTTGCATTAGATCTGTGCTGGCATAGATTGTGCAACCGAATGTGTTTCAAACCATTGATTATCATTATTCGCTATTTGATTAAGGTGAGTTGTGGACCGAGTCGTGGCTCGTTATTTAAGACTGCATATTTCAACTTTGTTCGCGCTGCCATTCCTTATCGGAACAGAGGGTTAAGCTCACCAGGAGTGCTACGAATACACATCTCGTGGGCTGTTTGTTGTTGCCGACTTCGCCGCGCTGGTTTCAGAGTAAGACCCCACTCAAGCTGGCTCCCCATACGACCGTCCCTAGAGTGGGTAATATTATTATCTGCATTTTAACTGAGGTATAAAGCGGACCGAGCTATGGCTCAGTGTTTGAAGTCCAAGTTTCATTTCGTTCGTATCTTTAGTTGTCTGGGCCCGACATGCTTTGCGTGGAGCGAAAGAGGTAATCCAGTGGATGATTTCGTTTTGTGGTTGCCGATTTCGCGTTGACTTGTGCGTTTCGTTTGCATTAGATCTGTGCTGGCATAGATTGTGTAACCGAATGTGTTTCAAACCATTGATTATCATTATTCGCTATTTGATTAAGGTGAGTTGTGGACCGAGTCGTGACTCGTTATTTAAGACTGCATATTTCAACTTTGTTCGCGCTGCCATTCCTTATCGGAACAGAGGGTTAAGCTCACCAGGAGTGCTACGAATACACATCTCGCGGGCTGTTTGTTGTTGCCGACTTCGCCGCGCTGGTTTCAGAGTAAGACCCCACTCAAGCTGGCTCCCCATACGACCGTCCCTAGAGTGGGTAATATTATTATCTGCATTTTAACTGAGGTATAAAGCGGACCGAGCTATGGCTCAGTGTTTCAAGTCCAAGTTTCATTTCGTTCGTATCTTTACTTGGCTGGGCCCGACATGCTTTGCGTGGAGCGAAAGAGGTAATCCAGTGGATGATTTCCTTTTGTGGTTGCCGATTTCGCGTTGACTTGTGCGTTTCGTTTGCATTAAATCTGTGCTGGCATAGATTGTGCAACCGAATGTGTTTCAAACCATTGATTATCATTATTCGCTATTTGATTAAGGTGGGTTGTGGACCGAGTCGTGGCTCGTTATTTAAGACTCCATATTTCAACTTTGTTCGCGCTGCCATTCCTTATCGGAACAGAGGGTTAAGCTCACCAGGAGTGCTACGAATACACATCTCGCGGGCTGTTTGTTGTTGCCGACTTCGCCGCGCTGGTTTCAGAGTAAGACCCCACTCAAGCTGCTCCCCATACGACCGTCCCTAGAGTGGGTAATATTATTATCTGCATTTTAACTGAGGTATAAAGCGTACCCAGCTACGGCTCAGTGTTTAAAGTCCAAGTTTCATTTCGTTCGTATCTTTACTTGTCTGGGCCCGACATGCTTTGCGTGGAGCGAAAGAGGTAATCCAGTGGATGATTTCCTTTTGTGGTTGCCGATTTCGCGTTGACTTGTGCGTTTCGTTTGCATTAGATCTGTGCTGGCATAGATTGTGCAACCGAATGTGTTTCAAACCATTGATTATCATTATTCGCTATTTGATTAAGGTGAGTTGTGGACCGAGTCGTGGCTCGTTATTTAAGACTGCATATTTCAACTTTGTTCGCGCTGCCATTCATTATCGGAACAGAGGGTTAAGCTCACCAGGAGTGCTACGAATACACATCTCGCGGGCTGTTTGTTGTTGCCGACTTCGCCGCGCCGGTTTCAGAGTAAGACCCCACTCAAGCTGGCTCCCCATACGACCGTCCCTGGAGTGGGTAATATTATTATCTGAATTTTAACGGAGGTATAAAGCGGACCGAGCTATGGCTCAGTGTTTGAAGTCCAAGTTTCATTTCGTTCGTATCTTTACTTGTCTGGGCCCGACATGCTTTGCGTGGAGCGAAAGAGGTAATCCAGTGGATGATTTCCTTTTGTGGTTGCCGATTTCGCGTTGACTTGTGCGTTTCGTTTGCATTAGAAATGTGCTGGCATAGATTGTGCAACCGAATGTGTTTCAAACCATCGATTATCATTATTCGCTATTTTATTAAGGTGAGTTGTGGACCGAGTCGTGGCTCGTTATTTAAGACTGCATATTTCAACTTTGTTCGCGCTGGCATTCCTTATCGGAACAGAGGGTTAAGCTCACCAGGAGTGCTACGAATACACATCTCGCGGGCTGTTTGTTGTTGCCGACTTCGCCGCGCTGGTTTCAGAGTAAGACCCCACTCAAGCTGGCTCCCCATACGACCGTCCCTAGAGTGGGTAATATTATTATCTGCATTTTAACTGAGGTATAAAGCGGACCGAGCTATGGCTCAGTGTTTGAAGTCCAAGTTTCATTTCGTTCGTATCTTTAGTTGTCTGGGCCCGACATGCTTTGCGTGGAGCGAAAGAGGTAATCCAGTGGATGATTTCGTTTTGTGGTTGCCGATTTCGCGTTGACTTGTGCGTTTCGTTTGCATTAGATCTGTGCTGGCATAGATTGTGTAACCGAATGTGTTTCAAACCATTGATTATCATTATTCGCTATTTGATTAAGGTGAGTTGTGGACCGAGTCGTGACTCGTTATTTAAGACTGCATATTTCAACTTTGTTCGCGCTGCCATTCCTTATCGGAACAGAGGGTTAAGCTCACCAGGAGTGCTACGAATACACATCTCGCGGGCTGTTTGTTGTTGCCGACTTCGCCGCGCTGGTTTCAGAGTAAGACCCCACTCAAGCTGGCTCCCCATACGACCGTCCCTAGAGTGGGTAATATTATTATCTGCATTTTAACTGAGGTATAAAGCGGACCGAGCTATGGCTCAGTGTTTGAAGTCCAAGTTTCATTTCGTTCGTATCTTTAGTTGTCTGGGCCCGACATGCTTTGCGTGGAGCGAAAGAGGTAATCCAGTGGATGATTTCGTTTTGTGGTTGCCGATTTCGCGTTGACTTGTGCGTTTCGTTTGCATTAGATCTGTGCTGGCATAGATTGTGTAACCGAATGTGTTTCAAACCATTGATTATCATTATTCGCTATTTGATTAAGGTGAGTTGTGGACCGAGTCGTGACTCGTTATTTAAGACTGCATATTTCAACTTTGTTCGCGCTGCCATTCCTTATCGGAACAGAGGGTTAAGCTCACCAGGAGTGCTACGATTACACATCTCGCGGGCTGTTTGTTGTTGCCGACTTCGCCGCGCTGGTTTCAGAGTAAGACCCCACTCAAGCTGGCTCCCCATACGACCGTCCCTAGAGTGGGTAATATTATTATCTGCATTTTAACTGAGGTATAAAGCGGACCGAGCTATGGCTCAGTGTTTGAAGTCCAAGTTTCATTTTGTTCGTATCTTTACTTGGCTGGGCCCGACATGCTTTGCGTGGAGCGAAAGAGGTAATCCAGTGGATGATTTCCTTTTGTGGTTGCCGATTTCGCGTTGACTTGTGCGTTTCGTTTGCATTAGATCTGTGCTGGCATAGATTGTGCAACCGAATGTGTTTCAAACCATTGATTATCATTATTCGCTATTTGATTAAGGTGGGTTGTGGACCGAGTCGTGGCTCGTTATTTAAGACTCCATATTTCAACTTTGTTCGCGCTGCCATTCCTTATCGGAACAGAGGGTTAAGCTCACCAGGAGTGCTACGAATACACATCTCGCGGGCTGTTTGTTGTTGCCGACGTCGCCGCGCTGGTTTCAGAGTAAGACCCCTCTCAAGCTGCTCCCCATACGACCGTCCCTAGAGTGGGTAATATTATTATCTGCATTTTAACTGAGGTATAAAGCGTACCCAGCTACGGCTCAGTGTTTAAAGTCCAAGTTTCATTTCGTTCGTATCTTTACTTGTCTGGGCCCGACATGCTTTGCGTGGAGCGAAAGAGGTAATCCAGTGGATGATTTCCTTTTGTGGTTGCCGATTTCGCGTTGACTTGTGCGTTTCGTTTGCATTAGATCTGTGCTGGCATAGATTGTGCAACCGAATGTGTTTCAAACCATTGATTATCATTATTCGCTATTTGATTAAGGTGAGTTGTGGACCGAGTCGTGGCTCGTTATTTAAGACTGCATATTTCAACTTTGTTCGCGCTGCCATTCATTATCGGAACAGAGGGTTAAGCTCACCAGGAGTGCTACGAATACACATCTCGCGGACTGTTTGTTGTTGCCGACTTCGCCGCGCCGGTTTCAGAGTAAGACCCCACTCAAGCTGGCTCCCCATACGACCGTCCCTGGAGTGGGTAATATTATTATCTGCATTTTAACTGAGGTATAAAGCGGACCGAGCTATGGCTCAGTGTTTGAAGTCCAAGTTTCATTTCGTTCGTATCTTTAGTTGTCTGGGCCCGACATGCTTTGCGTGGAGCGAAAGAGGTAATCCAGTGGATGATTTCGTTTTGTGGTTGCCGATTTCGCGTTGACTTGTGCGTTTCGTTTGCATTAGATCTGTGCTGGCATAGATTGTGTAACCGAATGTGTTTCAAACCATTGATTATCATTATTCGCTATTTGATTAAGGTGAGTTGTGGACCGAGTCGTGACTCGTTATTTAAGACTGCATATTTCAACTTTGTTCGCGCTGCCATTCCTTATCGGAACAGAGGGTTAAGCTCACCAGGAGTGCTACGATTACACATCTCGCGGGCTGTTTGTTGTTGCCGACTTCGCCGCGCTGGTTTCAGAGTAAGACCCCACTCAAGCTGGCTCCCCATACGACCGTCCCTAGAGTGGGTAATATTATTATCTGCATTTTAACTGAGGTATAAAGCGGACCGAGCTATGGCTCAGTGTTTGAAGTCCAAGTTTCATTTTGTTCGTATCTTTACTTGGCTGGGCCCGACATGCTTTGCGTGGAGCGAAAGAGGTAATCCAGTGGATGATTTCCTTTTGTGGTTGCCGATTTCGCGTTGACTTGTGCGTTTCGTTTGCATTAGATCTGTGCTGGCATAGATTGTGCAACCGAATGTGTTTCAAACCATTGATTATCATTATTCGCTATTTGATTAAGGTGGGTTGTGGACCGAGTCGTGGCTCGTTATTTAAGACTCCATATTTCAACTTTGTTCGCGCTGCCATTCCTTATCGGAACAGAGGGTTAAGCTCACCAGGAGTGCTACGAATACACATCTCGCGGGCTGTTTGTTGTTGCCGACGTCGCCGCGCTGGTTTCAGAGTAAGACCCCACTCAAGCTGCTCCCCATACGACCGTCCCTAGAGTGGGTAATATTATTATCTGCATTTTAACTGAGGTATAAAGCGTACCCAGCTACGGCTCAGTGTTTAAAGTCCAAGTTTCATTTCGTTCGTATCTTTACTTGTCTGGGCCCGACATGCTTTGCGTGGAGCGAAAGAGGTAATCCAGTGGATGATTTCCTTTTGTGGTTGCCGATTTCGCGTTGACTTGTGCGTTTCGTTTGCATTAGATCTGTGCTGGCATAGATTGTGCAACCGAATGTGTTTCAAACCATTGATTATCATTATTCGCTATTTGATTAAGGTGAGTTGTGGACCGAGTCGTGGCTCGTTATTTAAGACTGCATATTTCAACTTTGTTCGCGCTGCCATTCATTATCGGAACAGAGGGTTAAGCTCACCAGGAGTGCTACGAATACACATCTCGCGGGCTGTTTGTTGTTGCCGACTTCGCCGCGCCGGTTTCAGAGTAAGACCCCACTCAAGCTGGCTCCCCATACGACCGTCCCTGGAGTGGGTAATAATATTATCTGAATTTTAACGGAGGTATAAAGCGGACCGAGCTATGGCTCAGTGTTTGAAGTCCAAGTTTCATTTCGTTCGTATCTTTACTTGTCTGGGCCCGACATGCTTTGCGTGGAGCGAAAGAGGTAATCCAGTGGATGATTTCCTTTTGTGGTTGCCGATTTCGCGTTGACTTGTGCGTTTCGTTTGCATTAGAAATGTGCTGGCATAGATTGTGCAACCGAATGTGTTTCAAACCATCGATTATCATTATTCGCTATTTTATTAAGGTGAGTTGTGGACCGAGTCGTGGCTCGTTATTTAAGACTGCATATTTCAACTTTGTTCGCGCTGGCATTCCTTATCGGAACAGAGGGTTAAGCTCACCAGGAGTGCTACGAATACACATCTCGCGGGCTGTTTGTTGTTGCCGACTTCACCGCGCTGGTTTCATAGTAAGACCCCACTCAAGCTGGCTCCCCATACGACCGTCCCTAGAGTGGGTAATATTATTATCTGCATTTTAACTGAGGTATAAAGCGGACCGAGCTATGGCTCAGTGTTTGAAGTCCAAGTTTCACTTCGTTCGTATCTTTACTTGTCTGGGCCCGACATGCTTTGCGTGGAGCGAAAGAGGTAATCCAGTGGATGATTTCCTTTTGTGGTTGCCGATTTCGCGTTGACTTGTGCGTTTTGTTTGCATTAGATCTGTGCTGGCATAGATTGTGCAACCCAATGTGTTTCAAACCATTGATTATCATTATTCGCTATTTGATTAAGATGGGTCGTGGACCGAGTCGTGGCTCGTTATTTAAGACTGCATATTTCAACTTTGTTCGCGCTGCCATTCCTTATCGGAACAGAGGGTTAAGCTCACCAGGAGTGCTACGAATACACATCTCGCGGGCTGTTTGTTGTTGCCGACTTCGCCGCGCTGGTTTCAGAGTAAGACCCCACTCAAGCTGGCTCCCCATACGACCGTCCCTAGAGTGGGTAATATTATTATCTGCATTTTAACTGAGGTATAAAGCGGACCGAGTTATGGCTCAGTGTTTGAAGTCCAAGTTTCATTTCGTTCGTATCTTTACTTGGCTGGGCCCGACATGCTTTGCGTGGAGCGAAAGAGGTAATCCAGTGGATGATTTCCTTTTGTGGTTGCCGATTTCGCGTTGACTTGTGCGTTTCGTTTGCATTAGATCTGTGCTGGCATAGATTGTGCAACCGAATGTGTTTCAAACCATTGATTATCATTATTTACTATTTGATTAAGGTGAGTTGTGGACCGAGTCGTGGCTCGTTATTTAAGACTGCATATTTCAACTTTGTTCGCGCTGCCATTCCTTATCGGAACAGAGGGTTAAGCTCACCAGGAGTGCTACGAATACACATCTCGCGGGCTGTTTGTTGTTGCCGACGTCGCCGCGCTGGTTTCAGAGTAAGACCCCACTCAAGCTGCTCCCCATACGACCGTCCCTAGAGTGGGTAATATTATTATCTGCATTTTAACTGAGGTATAAAGCGTACCCAGCTACGGCTCAGTGTTTAAAGTCCAAGTTTCATTTCGTTCGTATCTTCACTTGTCTGGGCCCGACATGCTTTGCGTGGAGCGAAAGAGGTAATCCAGTGGATGATTTCCTTTTGTGGTTGCCGATTTCGCGTTGACTTGTGCGTTTCGTTTGCATTAGATCTGTGCTGGCATAGATTGTGCAACCGAATGTGTTTCAAACCATTGATTATCATTATTCGCTATTTGATTAAGGTGAGTTGTGGACCGAGTCGTGGCTCGTTATTTAAGACTGCATATTTCAACTTTGTTCGCGCTGCCATTCATTATCGGAACAGAGGGTTAAGCTCACCAGGAGTGCTACGAATACACATCTCGCGGGCTGTTTGTTGTTGCCGACTTCGCCGCGCCGGTTTCAGAGTAAGACCCCACTCAAGCTGGCTCCCCATACGACCGTCCCTGGAGTGGGTAATATTATTATCTGAATTTTAACGGAGGTATAAAGCGGACCGAGCTATGGCTCAGTGTTTGAAGTCCAAGTTTCATTTCGTTCGTATCTTTACTTGTCTGGGCCCGACATGCTTTGCGTGGAGCGAAAGAGGTAATCCAGTGGATGATTTCCTTTTGTGGTTGCCGATTTCGCGTTGACTTGTGCGTTTCGTTTGCATTAGAAATGTGCTGGCATAGATTGTGCAACCGAATGTGTTTCAAACCATCGATTATCATTATTCGCTATTTTATTAAGGTGAGTTGTGGACCGAGTCGTGGCTCGTTATTTAAGACTGCATATTTCAACTTTGTTCGCGCTGGCATTCCTTATCGGAACAGAGGGTTAAGCTCACCAGGAGTGCTACGAATACACATCTCGCGGGCTGTTTGTTGTTGCCGACTTCACCGCGCTGGTTTCAGAGTAAGACCCCACTCAAGCTGGCTCCCCATACGACCGTCCCTAGAGTGGGTAATATTATTATCTGCATTTTAACTGAGGTATAAAGCGGACCGAGCTATGGCTCAGTGTTTGAAGTCCAAGTTTCACTTCGTTCGTATCTTTACTTGTCTGGGCCCGACATGCTTTGCGTGGAGCGAAAGAGGTAATCCAGTGGATGATTTCCTTTTGTGGTTGCCGATTTCGCGTTGACTTGTGCGTTTTGTTTGCATTAGATCTGTGCTGGCATAGATTGTGCAACCGAATGTGTTTCAAACCATTGATTATCATTATTCGCTATTTGATTAAGGTGGGTCGTGGACCGAGTCGTGGCTCGTTATTTAAGACTGCATATTTCAACTTTGTTCGCGCTGCCATTCCTTATCGGAACAGAGGGTTAAGCTCACCAGGAGTGCTACGAATACACATCTCGCGGGCTGTTTGTTGTTGCCGACTTCGCCGCGCTGGTTTCAGAGTAAGACCCCACTCAAGCTGGCTCCCCATACGACCGTCCCTAGAGTGGGTAATATTATTATCTGCATTTTAACTGAGGTATAAAGCGGACCGAGTTATGGCTCAGTGTTTGAAGTCCAAGTTTCATTTCGTTCGTATCTTTACTTGGCTGGGCCCGACATGCTTTGCGTGGAGCGAAAGAGGTAATCCAGTGGATGATTTCCTTTTGTGGTTGCCGATTTCGCGTTGACTTGTGCGTTTCGTTTGCATTAGATCTGTGCTGGCATAGATTGTGCAACCGAATGTGTTTCAAACCATTGATTATCATTATTTACTATTTGATTAAGGTGAGTTGTGGACCGAGTCGTGGCTCGTTATTTAAGACTGCATATTTCAACTTTGTTCGCGCTGCCATTCCTTATCGGAACAGAGGGTCAAGCTCACCAGGAGTGCTACGAATACACATCTCGCGGGCTGTTTGTTGTTGCCGACCTCGCCGCGCTGGTTTCAGAGTAAGACCCCACTCAAGCTGGCTCCCCATACGACCGTCCCTAGAGTGGGTAATATTATTATCTTCATTTTAACTGAGGTATAAAGCGTATCGAGCTACGGCTCAGTGTTTAAAGTCCAAGTTTCATTTCGTTCGTATCTTTACTTGTCTGGGCCCGACATGCTTTGCGTGGAGCGAAAGAGGTAATCCAGTGGATGATTTCCTTTTGTGGTTGCCGATTTCGCGTTGACTTGTGCGTTTCGTTTGCATTAGATCTGTGCTGGCATAGATTGTGCAACCGAATGTGTTTCAAACCATTGATTGTCATTATTCGCTATTTGATTAAGGTGAGTTGTGGACCGAGTCGTGGCTCGTTATTAAAGACTGCATATTTCAACTTTGTTCGCGCTGCCATTCCTTATCGGAACAGAGGGTTAAGCTCACCAGGAGTGCTACGAATACACATCTCGCGGGCTGTTTGTTGTTGCCGACTTCGCCGCGCTGGTTTCAGAGTAAGACCCCACTCAAGCTGGCTCCCCATACGACCGTCCCTAGAGTGGGTAATATTAATATCTGCATTTTAACTGAGGTATAAAGCGGACCGAGCTATGGCTCAGTGTTTGAAGTCCAAGTTTCATTTCGTTCGTATCTTTACTTGTCTGGGCCCGACATGCTTTGCGTGGAGCGAAAGAGGTAATCCAGTGGATGATTTCCTTTTGTGGTTGCCGATTTCGCGTTGACTTGTGCGTTTCGTTTGCATTAGATCTGTGCTGGCATAGATTGTGCAACCGAATGTGTTTCAAACCATTGATTATCATTATTCGCTATTTGATTAAGGTGGGTTGTGGACCGAGTCGTGGCTCGTTATTTAAGACTGCATATTTCAACTTTGTTCGCGCTGCCATTCCTTATCGGAACAGAGGGTTAAGCTCACCAGGAGTGCTACGAATACACATCTCGCGGGCTGTTTGTTGTTGCCGACTTCGCCGCGCTGGTTTCAGAGTAAGACCCCACTCAAGCTGGCTCCCCATACGACCGTCCCTAGAGTGGGTAATATTATTATCTGCATTTTAACTGAGGTATAAAGCGGACCGAGTTATGGCTCAGTGTTTGAAGTCCAAGTTTCATTTCGTTCGTATCTTTACTTGGCTGGGCCCGACATGCTTTGCGTGGAGCGAAAGAGGTAATCCAGTGGATGATTTCCTTTTGTGGTTGCCGATTTCGCGTTAACTTGTGCGTTTCGTTTGCATTAGATCTGTGCTGGCATAGATTGTGCAACCGAATGTGTTTCAAACCATTGATTATCATTATTCGCTATTTGATTAAGGTGAGTTGTGGACCGAGTCGTGGCTCGTTATTTAAGACTGCATATTTCAACTTTGTTCGCGCTGCCATTCCTTATCGGAACAGAGGGTTAAGCTCACCAGGAGTGCTACGAATACACATCTCGCGGGCTGTTTGTTGTTGCCGACTTCGTCGCGCTGGTTTCAGAGTAAGACCCCACTCAAGCTGGCTCCCCATACGACCGTCCCTAGAGTGGGTAATATTATTATCTGCATTTTAACTGAGGTATAAAGCGGACCGAGCTATGGCTCAGTGTTTGAAGTCCAAGTTTCATTTCGTTCGTATCTTTAGTTGTCTGGGCCCGACATGCTTTGCGTGGAGCGAAAGAGGTAATCCAGTGGATGATTTCGTTTTGTGGTTGCCGATTTCGCGTTGACTTGTGCGTTTCGTTTGCATTAGATCTGTGCTGGCATAGATTGTGTAACCGAATGTGTTTCAAACCATTGATTATCATTATTCGCTATTTGATTAAGATGAGTTGTGGACCGAGTCGTGACTCGTTATTTAAGACTGCATATTTCAACTTTGTTCGCGCTGCCATTCCTTATCGGAACAGAGGGTTAAGCTCACCAGGAGTGCTACGAATACACATCTCGCGGGCTGTTTGTTGTTGCCGACTTCGCCGCGCTGGTTTCAGAGTAAGACCCCACTCAAGCTGGCTCCCCATACGACCGTCCCTAGAGTGGGTAATATTATTATCTGCATTTTAACTGAGGTATAAAGCGGACCGAGCTATGGCTCAGTGTTTGAAGTCCAAGTTTCATTTCGTTCGTATCTTTACTTGGCTGGGCCCGACATGCTTTGCGTGGAGCGAAAGAGGTAATCCAGTGGATGATTTCCTTTTGTGGTTGCCGATTTCGCGTTGACTTGTGCGTTTCGTTTGCATTAGATCTGTGCTGGCATAGATTGTGCAACCGAATGTGTTTCAAACCATTGATTATCATTATTCGCTATTTGATTAAGGTGGGTTGTGGACCGAGTCGTGGCTCGTTATTTAAGACTCCATATTTCAACTTTGTTCGCGCTGCCATTCCTTATCGGAACAGAGGGTTAAGCTCACCAGGAGTGCTACGAATACACATCTCGCGGGCTGTTTGTTGTTGCCGACTTCGCCGCGCTGGTTTCAGAGTAAGACCCCACTCAAGCTGCTCCCCATACGACCGTCCCTAGAGTGGGTAATATTATTATCTGCATTTTAACTGAGGTATAAAGCGTACCCAGCTACGGCTCAGTGTTTAAAGTCCAAGTTTCATTTCGTTCGTATCTTTACTTGTCTGGGCCCGACATGCTTTGCGTGGAGCGAAAGAGGTAATCCAGTGGATGATTTCCTTTTGTGGTTGCCGATTTCGCGTTAACTTGTGCGTTTCGTTTGCATTAGATCTGTGCTGGCATAGATTGTGCAACCGAATGTGTTTCAAACCATTGATTATCATTATTCGCTATTTGATTAAGGTGAGTTGTGGACCGAGTCGTGGCTCGTTATTTAAGACTGCATATTTCAACTTTTTTCGCGCTGCCATTCCTTATCGGAACAGAGGGTTAAGCTCACCAGGAGTGCTACGAATACACATCTCGCGGGCTGTTTGTTGTTGCCGACTTCGTCGCGCTGGTTTCAGAGTAAGACCCCACTCAAGCTGGCTCCCCATACGACCGTCCCTAGAGTGGGTAATATTATTATCTGCATTTTAACTGAGGTATAAAGCGGACCGAGCTATGGCTCAGTGTTTGAAGTCCAAGTTTCATTTCGTTCGTATCTTTAGTTGTCTGGGCCCGACATGCTTTGCGTGGAGCGAAAGAGGTAATCCAGTGGATGATTTCGTTTTGTGGTTGCCGATTTCGCGTTGACTTGTGCGTTTCGTTTGCATTAGATCTGTGCTGGCATAGATTGTGTAACCGAATGTGTTTCAAACCATTGATTATCATTATTCGCTATTTGATTAAGATGAGTTGTGGACCGAGTCGTGACTCGTTATTTAAGACTGCATATTTCAACTTTGTTCGCGCTGCCATTCCTTATCGGAACAGAGGGTTAAGCTCACCAGGAGTGCTACGAATACACATCTCGCGGGCTGTTTGTTGTTGCCGACTTCGCCGCGCTGGTTTCAGAGTAAGACCCCACTCAAGCTGGCTCCCCATACGACCGTCCCTAGAGTGGGTAATATTATTATCTGCATTTTAACTGAGGTATAAAGCGGACCGAGCTATGGCTCAGTGTTTGAAGTCCAAGTTTCATTTCGTTCGTATCTTTACTTGGCTGGGCCCGACATGCTTTGCGTGGAGCGAAAGAGGTAATCCAGTGGATGATTTCCTTTTGTGGTTGCCGATTTCGCGTTGACTTGTGCGTTTCGTTTGCATTAGATCTGTGCTGGCATAGATTGTGCAACCGAATGTGTTTCAAACCATTGATTATCATTATTCGCTATTTGATTAAGGTGGGTTGTGGACCGAGTCGTGGCTCGTTATTTAAGACTCCATATTTCAACTTTGTTCGCGCTGCCATTCCTTATCGGAACAGAGGGTTAAGCTCACCAGGAGTGCTACGAATACACATCTCGCGGGCTGTTTGTTGTTGCCGACTTCGCCGCGCTGGTTTCAGAGTAAGACCCCACTCAAGCTGCTCCCCATACGACCGTCCCTAGAGTGGGTAATATTATTATCTGCATTTTAACTGAGGTATAAAGCGTACCCAGCTACGGCTCAGTGTTTAAAGTCCAAGTTTCATTTCGTTCGTATCTTTACTTGTCTGGGCCCGACATGCTTTGCGTGGAGCGAAAGAGGTAATCCAGTGGATGATTTCCTTTTGTGGTTGCCGATTTCGCGTTGACTTGTGCGTTTCGTTTGCATTAGATCTGTGCTGGCATAGATTGTGCAACCGAATGTGTTTCAAACCATTGATTATCATTATTCGCTATTTGATTAAGGTGAGTTGTGGACCGAGTCGTGGCTCGTTATTTAAGACTGCATATTTCAACTTTGTTCGCGCTGCCATTCATTATCGGAACAGAGGGTTAAGCTCACCAGGAGTGCTACGAATACACATCTCGCGGGCTGTTTGTTGTTGCCGACTTCGCCGCGCCGGTTTCAGAGTAAGACCCCACTCAAGCTGGCTCCCCATACGACCGTCCCTGGAGTGGGTAATATTATTATCTGAATTTTAACGGAGGTATAAAGCGGACCGAGCTATGGCTCAGTGTTTGAAGTCCAAGTTTCATTTCGTTCGTATCTTTACTTGTCTGGGCCCGACATGCTTTGCGTGGAGCGAAAGAGGTAATCCAGTGGATGATTTCCTTTTGTGGTTGCCGATTTCGCGTTGACTTGTGCGTTTCGTTTGCATTAGAAATGTGCTGGCATAGATTGTGCAACCGAATGTGTTTCAAACCATCGATTATCATTATTCGCTATTTTATTAAGGTGAGTTGTGGACCGAGTCGTGGCTCGTTATTTAAGACTGCATATTTCAACTTTGTTCGCGCTGGCATTCCTTATCGGAACAGAGGGTTAAGCTCACCAGGAGTGCTACGAATACACATCTCGCGGGCTGTTTGTTGTTGCCGACTTCACCGCGCTGGTTTCAGAGTAAGACCCCACTCAAGCTGGCTCCCCATACGACCGTCCCTAGAGTGGGTAATATTATTATCTGCATTTTAACTGAGGTATAAAGCGGACCGAGCTATGGCTCAGTGTTTGAAGTCCAAGTTTCACTTCGTTCGTATCTTTACTTGTCTGGGCCCGACATGCTTTGCGTGGAGCGAAAGAGGTAATCCAGTGGATGATTTCCTTTTGTGGTTGCCGATTTCGCGTTGACTTGTGCGTTTTGTTTGCATTAGATCTGTGCTGGCATAGATTGTGCAACCGAATGTGTTTCAAACCATTGATTATCATTATTCGCTATTTGATTAAGGTGGGTCGTGGACCGAGTCGTGGCTCGTTATTTAAGACTGCATATTTCAACTTTGTTCGCGCTGCCATTCCTTATCGGAACAGAGGGTTAAGCTCACCAGGAGTGCTACGAATACACATCTCGCGGGCTGTTTGTTGTTGCCGACTTCGCCGCGCTGGTTTCAGAGTAAGACCCCACTCAAGCTGGCTCCCCATACGACCGTCCCTAGAGTGGGTAATATTATTATCTGCATTTTAACTGAGGTATAAAGCGGACCGAGTTATGGCTCAGTGTTTGAAGTCCAAGTTTCATTTCGTTCGTATCTTTACTTGGCTGGGCCCGACATGCTTTGCGTGGAGCGAAAGAGGTAATCCAGTGGATGATTTCCTTTTGTGGTTGCCGATTTCGCGTTGACTTGTGCGTTTCGTTTGCATTAGATCTGTGCTGGCATAGATTGTGCAACCGAATGTGTTTCAAACCATTGATTATCATTATTTACTATTTGATTAAGGTGAGTTGTGGACCGAGTCGTGGCTCGTTATTTAAGACTGCATATTTCAACTTTGTTCGCGCTGCCATTCCTTATCGGAACAGAGGGTTAAGCTCACCAGGAGTGCTACGAATACACATCTCGCGGGCTGTTTGTTGTTGCCGACTTCGCCGCGCTGGTTTCAGAGTAAGACCCCACTCAAGCTGGCTCCCCATACGACCGTCCCTAGAGTGGGTAATATTATTATCTGCATTTTAACTGAGGTATAAAGCGGACCGAGCTATGGCTCAGTGTTTGAAGTCCAAGTTTCATTTCGTTCGTATCTTTACTTGTCTGGGCCCGACATGCTTTGCGTGGAGCGAAAGAGGTAATCCAGTGGATGATTTCCTTTTGTGGTTGCCGATTTCGCGTTGACTTGTGCGTTTCGTTTGCATTAGAAATGTGCTGGCATAGATTGTGCAACCGAATGTGTTTCAAACCATCGATTATCATTATTCGCTATTTTATTAAGGTGAGTTGTGGACCGAGTCGTGGCTCGTTATTTAAGACTGCATATTTCAACTTTGTTCGCGCTGGCATTCCTTATCGGAACAGAGGGTTAAGCTCACCAGGAGTGCTACGAATACACATCTCGCGGGCTGTTTGTTGTTGCCGACTTCACCGCGCTGGTTTCAGAGTAAGACCCCACTCAAGCTGGCTTCCCATACGACCGTCCCTAGAGTGGGTAATATTATTATCTGCATTTTAACTGAGGTATAAAGCGGACCGAGCTATGGCTCAGTGTTTGAAGTCCAAGTTTCACTTCGTTCGTATCTTTACTTGTCTGGGCCCGACATGCTTTGCGTGGAGCGAAAGAGGTAATCCAGTGGATGATTTCCTTTTGTGGTTGCCGATTTCGCGTTGACTTGTGCGTTTTGTTTGCATTAGATCTGTGCTGGCATAGATTGTGCAACCGAATGTGTTTCAAACCATTGATTATCATTATTCGCTATTTGATTAAGGTGGGTTGTGGACCGAGTCGTGGCTCGTTATTTAAGACTGCATATTTCAACTTTGTTCGCGCTGCCATTCCTTATCGGAACAGAGGGTTAAGCTCACCAGGAGTGCTACGAATACACATCTCGCGGGCTGTTTGTTGTTGCCGACTTCGCCGCGCTGATTTCAGAGTAAGACCCCACTCAAGCTGGCTCCCCATACGACCGTCCCTAGAGTGGGTAATATTATTATCTGCATTTTAACTGAGGTATAAAGCGTACTGAGATACGGCTCAGTGTTTGAAGTCCAAGTTTCACTTCGTTCGTATCTTTACTTGTCTGGGCCCGACATGCTTTGCGTGGAGCGAAAGAGGTAATCCAATGGATGATTTCCTTTTGTGGTTGCCGATTTCGCGTTGACTTGTGCGTTTTGTTTGCATTAGATCTGTGCTGGCATAGATTGTGCAACCGAATGTGTTTCAAACCATTGATTATCATTATTCGCTATTTGATTAAGGTGGGTCGTGGACCGAGTCGTGGCTCGTTATTTAAGACTGCATATTTCAACTTTGTTCGCGCTGCCATTCCTTATCGGAACAGAGGGTTAAGCTCACCAGGAGTGCTACGAATACACATCTCGCGGGCTGTTTGTTGTTGCCGACTTCGCCGCGCTGGTTTCAGAGTAAGACCCCACTCAAGCTGGCTCCCCATACGACCGTCCCTAGAGTGGGTAATATTATTATCTGCATTTTAACTGAGGTATAAAGCGGACCGAGCTATGGCTCAGTGTTTGAAGTCCAAGTTTCATTTCGTTCGTATCTTTAGTTGTCTGGGCCCGACATGCTTTGCGTGGAGCGAAAGAGGTAATCCAGTGGATGATTTCGTTTTGTGGTTGCCGATTTCGCGTTGACTTGTGCGTTTCGTTTGCATTAGATCTGTGCTGGCATAGATTGTGTAACCGAATGTGTTTCAAACCATTGATTATCATTATTCGCTATTTGATTAAGGTGAGTTGTGGACCGAGTCGTGACTCGTTATTTAAGACTGCATATTTCAACTTTGTTCGCGCTGCCATTCCTTATCGGAACAGAGGGTTAAGCTCACCAGGAGTGCTACGAATACACATCTCGCGGGCTGTTTGTTGTTGCCGACTTCGCCGCGCTGGTTTCAGAGTAAGACCCCACTCAAGCTGGCTCCCCATACGACCGTCCCTAGAGTGGGTAATATTATTATCTGCATTTTAACTGAGGTATAAAGCGGACCGAGCTATGGCTCAGTGTTTGAAGTCCAAGTTTCATTTCGTTCGTATCTTTAGTTGTCTGGGCCCGACATGCTTTGCGTGGAGCGAAAGAGGTAATCCAGTGGATGATTTCGTTTTGTGGTTGCCGATTTCGCGTTGACTTGTGCGTTTCGTTTGCATTAGATCTGTGCTGGCATAGATTGTGTAACCGAATGTGTTTCAAACCATTGATTATCATTATTCGCTATTTGATTAAGGTGAGTTGTGGACCGAGTCGTGACTCGTTATTTAAGACTGCATATTTCAACTTTGTTCGCGCTGCCATTCCTTATCGGAACAGAGGGTTAAGCTCGCCAGGAGTGCTACGAATACACATCTCGCGGGCTGTTTGTTGTTGCCGACTTCGCCGCGCTGGTTTCAGAGTAAGACCCCACTCAAGCTGGCTCCCCATACGACCGTCCCTAGAGTGGGTAATATTATTATCTGCATTTTAACTGAGGTATAAAGCGGACCGAGCTATGGCTCAGTGTTTGAAGTCCAAGTTTCATTTTGTTCGTATCTTTACTTGGCTGGGCCCGACATGCTTTGCGTGGAGCGAAAGAGGTAATCCAGTGGATGATTTCCTTTTGTGGTTGCCGATTTCGCGTTGACTTGTGCGTTTCGTTTGCATTAGATCTGTGCTGGCATAGATTGTGCAACCGAATGTGTTTCAAACCATTGATTATCATTATTCGCTATTTGATTAAGGTGGGTTGTGGACCGAGTCGTGGCTCGTTATTTAAGACTCCATATTTCAACTTTGTTCGCGCTGCCATTCCTTATCGGAACAGAGGGTTAAGCTCACCAGGAGTGCTACGAATACACATCTCGCGGGCTGTTTGTTGTTGCCGACGTCGCCGCGCTGGTTTCAGAGTAAGACCCCACTCAAGCTGCTCCCCATACGACCGTCCCTAGAGTGGGTAATATTATTATCTGCATTTTAACTGAGGTATAAAGCGTACCCAGCTACGGCTCAGTGTTTAAAGTCCAAGTTTCATTTCGTTCGTATCTTTACTTGTCTGGGCCCGACATGCTTTGCGTGGAGCGAAAGAGGTAATCCAGTGGATGATTTCCTTTTGTGGTTGCCGATTTCGCGTTGACTTGTGCGTTTCGTTTGCATTAGATCTGTGCTGGCATAGATTGTGCAACCGAATGTGTTTCAAACCATTGATTATCATTATTCGCTATTTGATTAAGGTGAGTTGTGGACCGAGTCGTGGCTCGTTATTTAAGACTGCATATTTCAACTTTGTTCGCGCTGCCATTCATTATCGGAACAGAGGGTTAAGCTCACCAGGAGTGCTACGAATACACATCTCGCGGGCTGTTTGTTGTTGCCGACTTCGCCGCGCCGGTTTCAGAGTAAGACCCCACTCAAGCTGGCTCCCCATACGACCGTCCCTGGAGTGGGTAATATTATTATCTGAATTTTAACGGAGGTATAAAGCGGACCGAGCTATGGCTCAGTGTTTGAAGTCCAAGTTTCATTTCGTTCGTATCTTTACTTGTCTGGGCCCGACATGCTTTGCGTGGAGCGAAAGAGGTAATCCAGTGGATGATTTCCTTTTGTGGTTGCCGATTTCGCGTTGACTTGTGCGTTTCGTTTGCATTAGAAATGTGCTGGCATAGATTGTGCAACCGAATGTGTTTCAAACCATCGATTATCATTATTCGCTATTTTATTAAGGTGAGTTGTGGACCGAGTCGTGGCTCGTTATTTAAGACTGCATATTTCAACTTTGTTCGCGCTGGCATTCCTTATCGGAACAGAGGGTTAAGCTCACCAGGAGTGCTACGAATACACATCTCGCGGGCTGTTTGTTGTTGCCGACTTCACCGCGCTGGTTTCAGAGTAAGACCCCACTCAAGCTGGCTCCCCATACGACCGTCCCTAGAGTGGCTAATATTATTATCTGCATTTTAACTGAGGTATAAAGCGGACCGAGCTATGGCTCAGTGTTTGAAGTCCAAGTTTCACTTCGTTCGTATCTTTACTTGTCTGGGCCCGACATGCTTTGCGTGGAGCGAAAGAGGTAATCCAGTGGATGATTTCCTTTTGTGGTTGCCGATTTCGCGTTGACTTGTGCGTTTTGTTTGCATTAGATCTGTGCTGGCATAGATTGTGCAACCGAATGTGTTTCAAACCATTGATTATCATTATTCGCTATTTGATTAAGGTGGGTCGTGGACCGAGTCGTGGCTCGTTATTTAAGACTGCATATTTCAACTTTGTTCGCGCTGCCATTCCTTATCGGAACAGAGGGTTAAGCTCACCAGGAGTGCTACGAATACACATCTCGCGGGCTGTTTGTTGTTGCCGACTTCGCCGCGCTGGTTTCAGAGTAAGACCCCACTCAAGCTGGCTCCCCATACGACCGTCCCTAGAGTGGGTAATATTATTATCTGCATTTTAACTGAGGTATAAAGCGGACCGAGTTATGGCTCAGTGTTTGAAGTCCAAGTTTCATTTCGTTCGTATCTTTACTTGGCTGGGCCCGACATGCTTTGCGTGGAGCGAAAGAGGTAATCCAGTGGATGATTTCCTTTTGTGGTTGCCGATTTCGCGTTGACTTGTGCGTTTCGTTTGCATTAGATCTGTGCTGGCATAGATTGTGCAACCGAATGTGTTTCAAACCATTGATTATCATTATTTACTATTTGATTAAGGTGAGTTGTGGACCGAGTCGTGGCTCGTTATTTAAGACTGCATATTTCAACTTTGTTCGCGCTGCCATTCCTTATCGGAACAGAGGGTCAAGCTCACCAGGAGTGCTACGAATACACATCTCGCGGGCTGTTTGTTGTTGCCGACCTCGCCGCGCTGGTTTCAGAGTAAGACCCCACTCAAGCTGGCTCCCCATACGACCGTCCCTAGAGTGGGTAATATTATTATCTTCATTTTAACTGAGGTATAAAGCGTACCGAGCTACGGCTCAGTGTTTAAAGTCCAAGTTTCATTTCGTTCGTATCTTTACTTGTCTGGGCCTGACATGCTTTGCGTGGAGCGAAAGAGGTAATCCAGTGGATGATTTGCTTTTGTGGTTGCCGATTTCGCGTTGACTTGTGCGTTTCGTTTGCATTAGATCTGTGCTGGCATAGATTGTGCAACCGAATGTGTTTCAAACCATTGATTGTCATTATTCGCTATTTGATTAAGGTGAGTTGTGGACCGAGTCGTGGCTCGTTATTAAAGACTGCATATTTCAACTTTGTTCGCGCTGCCATTCCTTATCGGAACAGAGGGTTAAGCTCACCAGGAGTGCTACGAATACACATCTCGCGGGCTGTTTGTTGTTGCCGACTTCGCCGCGCTGGTTTCAGAGTAAGACCCCACTCAAGCTGGCTCCCCATACGACCGTCCCTAGAGTGGGTAATATTAATATCTGCATTTTAACTGAGGTATAAAGCGGACCGAGCTATGGCTCAGTGTTTGAAGTCCAAGTTTCATTTCGTTCGTATCTTTACTTGTCTGGGCCCGACATGCTTTGCGTGGAGCGAAAGAGGTAATCCAGTGGATGATTTCCTTTTGTGGTTGCCGATTTCGCGTTGACTTGTGCGTTTCGTTTGCATTAGATCTGTGCTGGCATAGATTGTGCAACCGAATGTGTTTCAAACCATTGATTATCATTATTTACTATTTGATTAAGGTGAGTTGTGGACCGAGTCGTGGCTCGTTATTTAAGACTGCATATTTCAACTTTGTTCGCGCTGCCATTCCTTATCGGAACAGAGGGTCAAGCTCACCAGGAGTGCTACGAATACACATCTCGCGGGCTGTTTGTTGTTGCCGACCTCGCCGCGCTGGTTTCAGAGTAAGACCCCACTCAAGCTGGCTCCCCATACGACCGTCCCTAGAGTGGGTAATATTATTATCTTCATTTTAACTGAGGTATAAAGCGTACCGAGCTACGGCTCAGTGTTTAAAGTCCAAGTTTCATTTCGTTCGTATCTTTACTTGTCTGGGCCTGACATGCTTTGCGTGGAGCGAAAGAGGTAATCCAGTGGATGATTTCCTTTTGTGGTTGCCGATTTCGCGTTGACTTGTGCGTTTCGTTTGCATTAGATCTGTGCTGGCATAGATTGTGCAACCGAATGTGTTTCAAACCATTGATTGTCATTATTCGCTATTTGATTAAGGTGAGTTGTGGACCGAGTCGTGGCTCGTTATTAAAGACTGCATATTTCAACTTTGTTCGCGCTGCCATTCCTTATCGGAACAGAGGGTTAAGCTCACCAGGAGTGCTACGAATACACATCTCGCGGGCTGTTTGTTGTTGCCGACTTCGCCGCGCTGGTTTCAGAGTAAGACCCCACTCAAGCTGGCTCCCCATACGACCGTCCCTAGAGTGGGTAATATTAATATCTGCATTTTAACTGAGGTATAAAGCGGACCGAGCTATGGCTCAGTGTTTGAAGTCCAAGTTTCATTTCGTTCGTATCTTTACTTGTCTGGGCCCGACATGCTTTGCGTGGAGCGAAAGAGGTAATCCAGTGGATGATTTCCTTTTGTGGTTGCCGATTTCGCGTTAACTTGTGCGTTTCGTTTGCATTAGATCTGTGCTGGCATAGATTGTGCAACCGAATGTGTTTCAAACCATTGATTATCATTATTCGCTATTTGATTAAGGTGAGTTGTGGACCGAGTCGTGGCTCGTTATTTAAGACTGCATATTTCAACTTTGTTCGCGCTGCCATTCCTTATCGGAACAGAGGGTTAAGCTCACCAGGAGTGCTACGAATACACATCTCGCGGGCTGTTTGTTGTTGCCGACTTCGTCGCGCTGGTTTCAGAGTAAGACCCCACTCAAGCTGGCTCCCCATACGACCGTCCCTAGAGTGGGTAATATTATTATCTGCATTTTAACTGAGGTATAAAGCGGACCGAGCTATGGCTCAGTGTTTGAAGTCCAAGTTTCATTTCGTTCGTATCTTTAGTTGTCTGGGCCCGACATGCTTTGCGTGGAGCGAAAGAGGTAATCCAGTGGATGATTTCCTTTTGTGGTTGCCGATTTCGCGTTGACTTGTGCGTTTTGTTTGCATTAGATCTGTGCTGGCATAGATTGTGCAACCGAATGTGTTTCAAACCATTGATTATCATTATTCGCTATTTGATTAAGGTGGGTCGTGGACCGAGTCGTGGCTCGTTATTTAAGACTGCATATTTCAACTTTGTTCGCGCTGCCATTCCTTATCGGAACAGAGGGTTAAGCTCACCAGGAGTGCTACGAATACACATCTCGCGGGCTGTTTGTTGTTGCCGACTTCGCCGCGCTGGTTTCAGAGTAAGACCCCACTCAAGCTGGCTCCCCATACGACCGTCCCTAGAGTGGGTAATATTATTATCTGCATTTTAACTGAGGTATAAAGCGGACCGAGTTATGGCTCAGTGTTTGAAGTCCAAGTTTCATTTCGTTCGTATCTTTACTTGGCTGGGCCCGACATGCTTTGCGTGGAGCGAAAGAGGTAATCCAGTGGATGATTTCCTTTTGTGGTTGCCGATTTCGCGTTGACTTGTGCGTTTCGTTTGCATTAGATCTGTGCTGGCATAGATTGTGCAACCGAATGTGTTTCAAACCATTGATTATCATTATTTACTATTTGATTAAGGTGAGTTGTGGACCGAGTCGTGGCTCGTTATTTAAGACTGCATATTTCAACTTTGTTCGCGCTGCCATTCCTTATCGGAACAGAGGGTCAAGCTCACCAGGAGTGCTACGAATACACATCTCGCGGGCTGTTTGTTGTTGCCGACCTCGCCGCGCTGGTTTCAGAGTAAGACCCCACTCAAGCTGGCTCCCCATACGACCGTCCCTAGAGTGGGTAATATTATTATCTTCATTTTAACTGAGGTATAAAGCGTACCGAGCTACGGCTCAGTGTTTAAAGTCCAAGTTTCATTTCGTTCGTATCTTTACTTGTCTGGGCCCGACATGCTTTGCGTGGAGCGAAAGAGGTAATCCAGTGGATGATTTCCTTTTGTGGTTGCCGATTTCGCGTTGACTTGTGCGTTTCGTTTGCATTAGATCTGTGCTGGCATAGATTGTGCAATCGAATGTGTTTCAAACCATTGATTGTCATTATTCGCTATTTGATTAAGGTGAGTTGTGGACCGAGTCGTGGCTCGTTCTTAAAGACTGCATATTTCAACTTTGTTCGCGCTGCCATTCCTTATCGGAACAGAGGGTTAAGCTCACCAGGAGTGCTACGAATACACATCTCGCGGGCTGTTTGTTGTTGCCGACTTCGCCGCGCTGGTTTCAGAGTAAGACCCCACTCAAGCTGGCTCCCCATACGACCGTCCCTAGAGTGGGTAATATTAATATCTGCATTTTACCTGAGGTATAAAGCGGACCGAGCTATGGCTCAGTGTTTGAAGTCCAAGTTTCATTTCGTTCGTATCTTTACTTGTCTGGGCCCGACATGCTTTGCGTGGAGCGAAAGAGGTAATCCAGTGGATGATTTCCTTTTGTGGTTGCCGATTTCGCGTTAACTTGTGCGTTTCGTTTGCATTAGATCTGTGCTGGCATAGATTGTGCAACCGAATGTGTTTCAAACCATTGATTATCATTATTCGCTATTTGATTAAGGTGAGTTGTGGACCGAGTCGTGGCTCGTTATTTAAGACTGCATATTTCAACTTTGTTCGCGCTGCCATTCCTTATCGGAACAGAGGGTTAAGCTCACCAGGAGTGCTACGAATACACATCTCGCGGGCTGTCTGTTGTTGCCGACTTCGCCGCGCTGGTTTCAGAGTAAGACCCCACTCAAGCTGGCTCCCCATACGACCGTCCCTAGAGTGGGTAATATTAATATCTGCATTTTACCTGAGGTATAAAGCGGACCGAGCTATGGCTCAGTGTTTGAAGTCCAAGTTTCATTTCGTTCGTATCTTTACTTGTCTGGGCCCGACATGCTTTGCGTGGAGCGAAAGAGGTAATCCAGTGGATGATTTCCTTTTGTGGTTGCCGATTTCGCGTTAACTTGTGCGTTTCGTTTGCATTAGATCTGTGCTGGCATAGATTGTGCAACCGAATGTGTTTCAAACCATTGATTATCATTATTCGCTATTTGATTAAGGTGAGTTGTGGACCGAGTCGTGGCTCGTTATTTAAGACTGCATATTTCAACTTTGTTCGCGCTGCCATTCCTTATCGGAACAGAGGGTTAAGCTCACCAGGAGTGCTACGAATACACATCTCGCGGGCTGTTTGTTGTTGCCGACTTCGTCGCGCTGGTTTCAGAGTAAGACCCCACTCAAGCTGGCTCCCCATACGACCGTCCCTAGAGTGGGTAATATTATTATCTGCATTTTAACTGAGGTATAAAGCGGACCGAGCTATGGCTCAGTGTTTGAAGTCCAAGTTTCATTTCGTTCGTATCTTTAGTTGTCTAGGCCCGACATGCTTTGCGTGGAGCGAAAGAGGTAATCCAGTGGATGATTTCGTTTTGTGGTTGCCGATTTCGCGTTGACTTGTGCGTTTCGTTTGCATTAGATCTGTGCTGGCATAGATTGTGTAACCGAATGTGTTTCAAACCATTGATTATCATTATTCGCTATTTGATTAAGATGAGTTGTGGACCGAGTCGTGACTCGTTATTTAAGACTGCATATTTCAACTTTGTTCGCGCTGCCATTCCTTATCGGAACAGAGGGTTAAGCTCACCAGGAGTGCTACGAATACACATCTCGCGGGCTGTTTGTTGTTGCCGACTTCGCCGCGCTGGTTTCAGAGTAAGACCCCACTCAAGCTGGCTCCCCATACGACCGTCCCTAGAGTGGGTAATATTATTATCTGCATTTTAACTGAGGTATAAAGCGGACCGAGCTATGGCTCAGTGTTTGAAGTCCAAGTTTCATTTCGTTCGTATCTTTACTTGGCTGGGCCCGACATGCTTTGCGTGGAGCGAAAGAGGTAATCCAGTGGATGATTTCCTTTTGTGGTTGCCGATTTCGCGTTGACTTGTGCGTTTCGTTTGCATTAGATCTGTGCTGGCATAGATTGTGCAACCGAATGTGTTTCAAACCATTGATTATCATTATTCGCTATTTGATTAAGGTGGGTTGTGGACCGAGTCGTGGCTCGTTATTTAAGACTCCATATTTCAACTTTGTTCGCGCTGCCATTCCTTATCGGAACAGAGGGTTAAGCTCACCAGGAGTGCTACGAATACACATCTCGCGGGCTGTTTGTTGTTGCCGACTTCGCCGCGCTGGTTTCAGAGTAAGACCCCACTCAAGCTGCTCCCCATACGACCGTCCCTAGAGTGGGTAATATTATTATCTGCATTTTAACTGAGGTATAAAGCGTACCCAGCTACGGCTCAGTGTTTAAAGTCCAAGTTTCATTTCGTTCGTATCTTTACTTGTCTGGGCCCGACATGCTTTGCGTGGAGCGAAAGAGGTAATCCAGTGGATGATTTCCTTTTGTGGTTGCCGATTTCGCGTTGACTTGTGCGTTTCGTTTGCATTAGATCTGTGCTGGCATAGATTGTGCAACCGAATGTGTTTCAAACCATTGATTATCATTATTCGCTATTTGATTAAGGTGAGTTGTGGACCGAGTCGTGGCTCGTTATTTAAGACTGCATATTTCAACTTTGTTCGCGCTGCCATTCATTATCGGAACAGAGGGTTAAGCTCACCAGGAGTGCTACGAATACACATCTCGCGGGCTGTTTGTTGTTGCCGACTTCGCCGCGCCGGTTTCAGAGTAAGACCCCACTCAAGCTGGCTCCCCATACGACCGTCCCTGGAGTGGGTAATATTATTATCTGAATTTTAACGGAGGTATAAAGCGGACCGAGCTATGGCTCAGTGTTTGAAGTCCAAGTTTCATTTCGTTCGTATCTTTACTTGTCTGGGCCCGACATGCTTTGCGTGGAGCGAAAGAGGTAATCCAGTGGATGATTTCCTTTTGTGGTTGCCGATTTCGCGTTGACTTGTGCGTTTCGTTTGCATTAGAAATGTGCTGGCATAGATTGTGCAACCGAATGTGTTTCAAACCATCGATTATCATTATTCGCTATTTTATTAAGGTGAGTTGTGGACCGAGTCGTGGCTCGTTATTTAAGACTGCATATTTCAACTTTGTTCGCGCTGGCATTCCTTATCGGAACAGAGGGTTAAGCTCACCAGGAGTGCTACGAATACACATCTCGCGGGCTGTTTGTTGTTGCCGACTTCACCGCGCTGGTTTCAGAGTAAGACCCCACTCAAGCTGGCTCCCCATACGACCGTCCCTAGAGTGGGTAATATTATTATCTGCATTTTAACTGAGGTATAAAGCGGACCGAGCTATGGCTCAGTGTTTGAAGTCCAAGTTTCACTTCGTTCGTATCTTTACTTGTCTGGGCCCGACATGCTTTGCGTGGAGCGAAAGAGGTAATCCAGTGGATGATTTCCTTTTGTGGTTGCCGATTTCGCGTTGACTTGTGCGTTTTGTTTGCATTAGATCTGTGCTGGCATAGATTGTGCAACCGAATGTGTTTCAAACCATTGATTATCATTATTCGCTATTTGATTAAGGTGGGTCGTGGACCGAGTCGTGGCTCGTTATTTAAGACTGCATATTTCAACTTTGTTCGCGCTGCCATTCCTTATCGGAACAGAGGGTTAAGCTCACCAGGAGTGCTACGAATACACATCTCGCGGGCTGTTTGTTGTTGCCGACTTCGCCGCGCCGGTTTCAGAGTAAGACCCCACTCAAGCTGGCTCCCCATACGACCGTCCCTGGAGTGGGTAATATTATTATCTGAATTTTAACGGAGGTATAAAGCGGACCGAGCTATGGCTCAGTGTTTGAAGTCCAAGTTTCATTTCGTTCGTATCTTTACTTGTCTGGGCCCGACATGCTTTGCGTGGAGCGAAAGAGGTAATCCAGTGGATGATTTCCTTTTGTGGTTGCCGATTTCGCGTTGACTTGTGCGTTTCGTTTGCATTAGAAATGTGCTGGCATAGATTGTGCAACCGAATGTGTTTCAAACCATCGATTATCATTATTCGCTATTTTATTAAGGTGAGTTGTGGACCGAGTCGTGGCTCGTTATTTAAGACTGCATATTTCAACTTTGTTCGCGCTGGCATTCCTTATCGGAACAGAGGGTTAAGCTCACCAGGAGTGCTACGAATACACATCTCGCGGGCTGTTTGTTGTTGCCGACTTCACCGCGCTGGTTTCAGAGTAAGACCCCACTCAAGCTGGCTCCCCATACGACCGTCCCTAGAGTGGGTAATATTATTATCTGCATTTTAACTGAGGTATAAAGCGGACCGAGCTATGGCTCAGTGTTTGAAGTCCAAGTTTCACTTCGTTCGTATCTTTACTTGTCTGGGCCCGACATGCTTTGCGTGGAGCGAAAGAGGTAATCCAGTGGATGATTTCCTTTTGTGGTTGCCGATTTCGCGTTGACTTGTGCGTTTTGTTTGCATTAGATCTGTGCTGGCATAGATTGTGCAACCGAATGTGTTTCAAACCATTGATTATCATTATTCGCTATTTGATTAAGGTGGGTCGTGGACCGAGTCGTGGCTCGTTATTTAAGACTGCATATTTCAACTTTGTTCGCGCTGCCATTCCTTATCGGAACAGAGGGTTAAGCTCACCAGGAGTGCTACGAATACACATCTCGCGGGCTGTTTGTTGTTGCCGACTTCGCCGCGCTGGTTTCAGAGTAAGACCCCACTCAAGCTGGCTCCCCATACGACCGTCCCTAGAGTGGGTAATATTATTATCTGCATTTTAACTGAGGTATAAAGCGGACCGAGTTATGGCTCAGTGTTTGAAGTCCAAGTTTCATTTCGTTCGTATCTTTACTTGGCTGGGCCCGACATGCTTTGCGTGGAGCGAAAGAGGTAATCCAGTGGATGATTTCCTTTTGTGGTTGCCGATTTCGCGTTGACTTGTGCGTTTCGTTTGCATTAGATCTGTGCTGGCATAGATTGTGCAACCGAATGTGTTTCAAACCATTGATTATCATTATTTACTATTTGATTAAGGTGAGTTGTGGACCGAGTCGTGGCTCGTTATTTAAGACTGCATATTTCAACTTTGTTCGCGCTGCCATTCCTTATCGGAACAGAGGGTTAAGCTCACCAGGAGTGCTACGAATACACATCTCGCGGGCTGTTTGTTGTTGCCGACTTCGCCGCGCTGGTTTCAGAGTAAGACCCCACTCAAGCTGGCTCCCCATACGACCGTCCCTAGAGTGGGTAATATTATTATCTGCATTTTAACTGAGGTATAAAGCGGACCGAGCTATGGCTCAGTGTTTGAAGTCCAAGTTTCATTTCGTTCGTATCTTTACTTGTCTGGGCCCGACATGCTTTGCGTGGAGCGAAAGAGGTAATCCAGTGGATGATTTCCTTTTGTGGTTGCCGATTTCGCGTTGACTTGTGCGTTTCGTTTGCATTAGAAATGTGCTGGCATAGATTGTGCAACCGAATGTGTTTCAAACCATCGATTATCATTATTCGCTATTTTATTAAGGTGAGTTGTGGACCGAGTCGTGGCTCGTTATTTAAGACTGCATATTTCAACTTTGTTCGCGCTGGCATTCCTTATCGGAACAGAGGGTTAAGCTCACCAGGAGTGCTACGAATACACATCTCGCGGGCTGTTTGTTGTTGCCGACTTCACCGCGCTGGTTTCAGAGTAAGACCCCACTCAAGCTGGCTCCCCATACGACCGTCCCTAGAGTGGGTAATATTATTATCTGCATTTTAACTGAGGTATAAAGCGGACCGAGCTATGGCTCAGTGTTTGAAGTCCAAGTTTCACTTCGTTCGTATCTTTACTTGTCTGGGCCCGACATGCTTTGCGTGGAGCGAAAGAGGTAATCCAGTGGATGATTTCCTTTTGTGGTTGCCGATTTCGCGTTGACTTGTGCGTTTTGTTTGCATTAGATCTGTGCTGGCATAGATTGTGCAACCGAATGTGTTTCAAACCATTGATTATCATTATTCGCTATTTGATTAAGGTGGGTTGTGGACCGAGTCGTGGCTCGTTATTTAAGACTGCATATTTCAACTTTGTTCGCGCTGCCATTCCTTATCGGAACAGAGGGTTAAGCTCACCAGGAGTGCTACGAATACACATCTCGCGGGCTGTTTGTTGTTGCCGACTTCGCCGCGCTGATTTCAGAGTAAGACCCCACTCAAGCTGGCTCCCCATACGACCGTCCCTAGAGTGGGTAATATTATTATCTGCATTTTAACTGAGGTATAAAGCGTACTGAGATACGGCTCAGTGTTTGAAGTCCAAGTTTCACTTCGTTCGTATCTTTACTTGTCTGGGCCCGACATGCTTTGCGTGGAGCGAAAGAGGTAATCCAATGGATGATTTCCTTTTGTGGTTGCCGATTTCGCGTTGACTTGTGCGTTTTGTTTGCATTAGATCTGTGCTGGCATAGATTGTGCAACCGAATGTGTTTCAAACCATTGATTATCATTATTCGCTATTTGATTAAGGTGGGTCGTGGACCGAGTCGTGGCTCGTTATTTAAGACTGCATATTTCAACTTTGTTCGCGCTGCCATTCCTTATCGGAACAGAGGGTTAAGCTCACCAGGAGTGCTACGAATACACATCTCGCGGGCTGTTTGTTGTTGCCGACTTCGCCGCGCTGGTTTCAGAGTAAGACCCCACTCAAGCTGGCTCCCCATACGACCGTCCCTAGAGTGGGTAATATTATTATCTGCATTTTAACTGAGGTATAAAGCGGACCGAGTTATGGCTCAGTGTTTGAAGTCCAAGTTTCATTTCGTTCGTATCTTTACTTGGCTGGGCCCGACATGCTTTGCGTGGAGCGAAAGAGGTAATCCAGTGGATGATTTCCTTTTGTGGTTGCCGATTTCGCGTTGACTTGTGCGTTTCGTTTGCATTAGATCTGTGCTGGCATAGATTGTGCAACCGAATGTGTTTCAAACCATTGATTATCATTATTTACTATTTGATTAAGGTGAGTTGTGGACCGAGTCGTGGCTCGTTATTTAAGACTGCATATTTCAACTTTGTTCGCGCTGCCATTCCTTATCGGAACAGAGGGTTAAGCTCACCAGGAGTGCTACGAATACACATCTCGCGGGCTGTTTGTTGTTGCCGACTTCGCCGCGCTGGTTTCAGAGTAAGACCCCACTCAAGCTGGCTCCCCATACGACCGTCCCTAGAGTGGGTAATATTATTATCTGCATTTTAACTGAGGTATAAAGCGGACCGAGCTATGGCTCAGTGTTTGAAGTCCAAGTTTCACTTCGTTCGTATCTTTACTTGTCTGGGCCCGACATGCTTTGCGTGGAGCGAAAGAGGTAATCCACTGGATGATTTCCTTTTGTGGTTGCCGATTTCGCGTTGACTTGTGCGTTTTGTTTGCATTAGATCTGTGCTGGCATAGATTGTGCAACCGAATGTGTTTCAAACCATTGATTATCATTATTCGCTATTTGATTAAGGTGGGTTGTGGACCGAGTCGTGGCTCGTTATTTAAGACTGCATATTTCAACTTTGTTCGCGCTGCCATTCCTTATCGGAACAGAGGGTTAAGCTCACCAGGAGTGCTACGAATACACATCTCGCGGGCTGTTTGTTGTTGCCGACTTCGCCGCGCTGATTTCAGAGTAAGACCCCACTCAAGCTGGCTCCCCATACGACCGTCCCTAGAGGGGGAAATATTATTATCTGCATTTTAACTGAGGTATAAAGCGGACCGAGCTATGGCTCAGTGTTTGAAGTCCAAGTTTCATTTCGTTCGTATCTTTACTTGTCTGGGCCCGACATGCTTTGCGTGGAGCGAAAGAGGTAATCCAGTGGATGATTTCTTTTTGTGGTTGCCGATTTTGCGTTGACTTGTGCGTTTCGTTTGCATTAGATCTGTGCTGGCATAGATTGTGCAACCGAATGTGTTTCAAACCATTGATTATCATTATTCGCTATTTGATTAAGGTGAGTTGTGGACCGAGTCGTGGCTCGTTATTTAAGACTCCATATTTCAACTTTGTTCGCGCTGCCATTCCTTATCGGAACAGAGGGTTAAGCTCACCAGGAGTGCTACGAATACACATCTCGCGGGCTGTTTGTTGTTGCCGACTTCGCCGCGCTGGTTTCAGAGTAAGACCCCACTCAAGCTGGCTCCCCATACGACCGTCCCAAGAGTGGGTAATATTATTATCTGCATTTTAACTGAGGTATAAAGCGTACCCAGCTACGGCTCAGTGTTTAAAGTCCAAGTTTCATTTCGTTCGTATCTTTACTTGTCTGGGCCCGACATGCTTTGCGTGGAGCGAAAGAGGTAATCCAGTGTATGATTTCCTTTTGTGGTTGCCGATTTCGCGTTGACTTGTGCGTTTCGTTTGCATTAGATCTGTGCTGGCATAGATTGTGCAACCGAATGTGTTTCGAACCATTGATTATCATTATTCGCTATTTGATTAAGGTGAGTTTTGGACCGAGTCGTGGCTCGTTATTTAAGACTGCTTATTTCAACTTTGTTCGCGCTGCCATTCCTTATCGGAACAGAGGGTTAAGCTCACCAGGAGTGCTACGAATACACATCTCGCGGGCTGTTTGTTGTTGCCGACTTCGCCGCGCTGATTTCAGAGTAAGACCCCACTCAAGCTGGCTCCCCATACGACCGTCCCTAGAGTGGGTAATATTAATATCTGCATTTTAACTGAGGTATAAAGCGTACTGAGATACGGCTCAGTGTTTGAAGTCCAAGTTTCATTTCGTTCGTATCTTTACTTGTCTGGGCCCGACATGCTTTGCGTGGAGCGAAAGAGGTAATCCAGTGGATGATTTCCTTTGTTGTTGCCGATTTCGCGTTGACTTGTGCGTTTCGTTTGCATTAGATCTGTGCTGGCATAGATTGTGCAACCGAATGTGTTTCAAACCATTAATTATCATTATTCGCTATTTGATTAAGGTGAGTTGTGGACCGAGTCGTGGCTCGTTATTTAAGACTGCATATTTCAACTTTGTTCGCGCTGCCATTCCTTATCGGAACAGAGGGTTAAGCTCACCAGGAGTGCTACGAATACACATCTCGCGGGCTGTTTGTTGTTGCCGACTTCGCCGCGCTGGTTTTAGAGTAAGACCCCACTCAAGCTGGCTCCCCATACGACCGTCCCTAGAGTGGGTAATATTATTATCTGCATTTTAACTGAGGTATAAAGCGGACCGAGCTATGGCTCAGTGTTTGAAGTCCAAGTTTCATTTCGTTCGTATCTTTACTTGTCTGGGCCCGACATGCTTTGCGTGGAGCGAAAGAGGTAATCCAGTGGATGATTTCCTTTTGTGGTTGCCGATTTCGCGTTGACTTGTGCGTTTCGTTTGCATTAGATCTGTGCTGGCATAGATTGTGCAACCGAATGTGTTTCAAACCATTGATTATCATTATTCGCTTTTTGATTAAGGTGAGTTGTGGACCGAGTCGTGGCTCGTTATTTAAGACTGCATATTTCAACTTTGTTCGCGCTGCCATTCCTTATCGGAACAGAGGGTTAAGCTCACCAGGAGTGCTACGAATACACATCTCGCGGGCTGTTTGTTGTTGCCGACTTCGCCGCGCTGGTTTCAGAGTAAGACCCCACTCAAGCTGGCTCCCCATACGACCGTCCCTAGAGTGGGTAATATTATTATCTGCATTTTAACGGAGCTATAAAGCGGACCGAGCTATGGCTCAGTGTTTGAAGTCCAAGTTTCATTTTGTTCGTATCTTTACTTGTCTGGGCCCGACATGCTTTGCGTGGAGCGAAAGAGGTAATCCAGTGGATGATTTCCTTTTGTGGTTGCCGATTTCGCGTTGACTTGTGCGTTTCGTTTGCATTAGAAATGTGCTGGCATAGATTGTGCAACCGAATGTGTTTCAAACCATTGATTATCATTATTCGCTATTTTATTAAGGTGAGTTGTGGACCGAGTCGTGGCTCGTTATTTAAGACTGCATATTTCAACTTTGTTCGCGCTGGCATTCCTTATCGGAACAGAGGGTTAAGCTCACCAGGAGTGCTACGAATACACATCTCGCGGGCTGTTTGTTGTTGCCGACTTCACCGCGCTGGTTTCAGAGTAAGACCCCACTCAAGCTGGCTCCCCATACGACCGTCCCTAGAGTGGGTAATATTATTATCTGCAATTTAACTGAGGTATAAAGCGGACCGAGCTATGGCTCAGTGTTTGAAGTCCAAGTTTCACTTCGTTCGTATCTTTACTTGTCTGGGCCCGACATGCTTTGCGTGGAGCGAAAGAGGTAATCCAGTGGATGATTTCCTTTTGTGGTTGCCGATTTCGCGTTGACTTGTGCGTTTTGTTTGCATTAGATCTGTGCTGGCATAGATTGTGCAACCGAATGTGTTTCAAACCATTGATTATCATTATTCGCTATTTGATTAAGGTGGGTTGTGGACCGAGTCGTGGCTCGTTATTTAAGACTGCATATTTCAACTTTGTTCGCGCTGCCATTCCTTATCGGAACAGAGGGTTAAGCTCACCAGGAGTGCTACGAATACACATCTCGCGGGCTGTTTGTTGTTGCCGACTTCGCCGCGCTGATTTCAGAGTAAGACCCCACTCAAGCTGGCTCCCCATACAACCGTCCCTAGAGTGGGTAATATTATTATCTGCATTTTAACTGAGGTATAAAGCGTACTGAGATACGGCTCAGTGTTTGAAGTCCAAGTTTCATTTCGTTCGTATCTTTACTTGTCGGGCCCGACATGCTTTGCGTGGAGCGAAAGAGGTAATCCAGTGGATGATTTCCTTTGTTGTTGCCGATTTCGCGTTGACTTGTGCGTTTCGTTTGCATTAGATATGTGCTGGCATAGATTGTGCAACCGAATGTGTTTCAAACCATTGATTATCATTATTCGCTATTTGATTAAGGTGAGTTGTGGACCGAGTCGTGGCTCGTTATTTAAGACTGCATATTTCAACTTTGTTCGCGCTGCCATTCCTTATCGGAACAGAGGGTTAAGCTCACCAGGAGTGCTACGAATACACATCTCGCGGGCTGTTTGTTGTTGCCGACTTCGCCGCGCTGGTTTCAGAGTAAGACCCCACTCAAGCTGGCTCCCCATACGACCGTCCCTAGAGTGGGTAATATTATTATCTGCATTTTAACTGAGGTATAAAGCGGACCGAGCTATGGCTCAGTGTTTGAAGTCCAAGTTTCATTTCGTTCGTATCTTTACTTGTCTGGGCCCGACATGCTTTGCGTGGAGCGAAAGAGGTAATCCAGTGGATGATTTTCTTTTGTGGTTGCCGATTTCGCGTCGACTTGTGCGTTTCGTTTGCATTAGATCTGTGCTGGCATAGATTGTGTGTAACTTCTGCTGCCTTTGCTTTCTGATTGAGCGAATTAGATAAGTATCTGACTCCAAAAACAGAATATATAGTAGGTTACGTGTTCAAATTGAGATATCTGTTAATTTTATATAACAGTAAGGATCTGACCAATTTGCCTGTAAAGATTTTTATTTCCACGGATAATATATCACAATAAATTTACTTACAATAAAACACACTCACAATCGTGAAAACCAAGTCGGTGATGAATTAGCATTGTTGTATCGAACGAATTGAAAAAGAAAAACCGTGAAAACCACGATCAAATGTCTTATTTAAATGGTAACATCTTTTTCATCTCGCTCGCCAAAAACGGTACCTTTCTTTATTATCCAAAAATCTCGTTTCCCACGGAGCAATTTTTGCTCATATCTAGAATGTTCGGTACCCTTCTTACAATAATTACACTTGTTTATAGGTTACCTGACATGGGAAATATCCATTTTCTCATACACGAGAAAGATCTAGACTCAATATTTCGAATGATCTAGAAAGATCTCTTCAATATTTCGGTTGTTTATGGGTCACCCGACATGGGAAAATATCCATTTTCTCATACACGAGAAAGACTAGAAAGATCTCTTTAATATTTCGATTACGTCAATTATTATATAGAATTTGACTTCCATTATCCAAATTATTGGTTAATTTGTTACACATTCCTGGCACCACAAGTGAAATATTTTAAAAGCACATATTAAAAATTAACCGATAATTGTAGAAATATAAGAATGAAATCGAAATTATCATGACAGTAATCAAATCTCGTAACTTTTGAAGATGGCAATTTGAAATGTCAAAGTAATTTGTTTGAAAACTGTCGGATGAAGAGCAAAACATCCACTACGAAGAGCAAGAAAAAAATGGTCGAGTGTAATTAATCAATAAGACACAAGACTCAGAAACGACAAGACAAATTCCTTAATTTTGGTTATTTAAAATGGCAATTGAAAGATTTATATACAAGAAGAAAAACATGAAATTTGAGCACTAATTATACATGCAAGAATTAAAAACATACAACTTAAGAACTCATTGCAGCCCCATTTATTATGATTCTGACTTGGGGTCTTTTCAAATTATAAGGATGAGACATTTGTATTGTGAAAGGCATTTGAATTGTGCAATTCAGTGAAACAGTAATGGTATTATTATACCTTCTTCTCACCTACACGACTTTCAAAATTGTGAGCACTTGTTTAATGTACGATTTACTATTAGATAAATTAGGCGATAATGACTTTAAAAAATGAAGAAAAGATGGTTTATTGATTCCCAAAAACAAAAAAAATCTTACAATATGACTGTATTGTAGGTCTTTACGTTATCAGTGTTAAACCTTATTAAACATAAGGCTTTTTGGTAGGTCGTTACGTTTCAGTGATTGCAACTAGGTAGGTCTTTACGTTTCAGTGATTGCAACTAGTATTGTTACTACTCATTCTACATTTAATTGTCTGTACCATTTGCAATAAAAATGGGGGGGGGGGGGGGGGGGGGGAGATTTAGATGTAAAACACAATAATTTGTCATGAAATTTGAAAAATACAACAAATAGACGAGCGTTGTAAAACCAATAAAAGAATGCAACAATAAAATTAAATTTTGAGACATCGGTACCGTGATATTTCCTATTAATCTCATAAATTCAATAAACTGCAGAAAGAATTAAGATAACTTTTGTGAAACTTTGTGCACTTTATTTGGAGATACTTGGTGGAGAAAACAAAAAAATGATTGGAGTACTCCATTTGGGGAATCATTGGTTGAAAAAAAAATGATTGAGGGAAAAAAATAAGGCTTAAAAAACTTGTGAGCCTTTGGATCCAAAAAAAAATATGTTAAAAAAAAAGGTATTTGTTTTCTTGATTATAATTTCTTGATTATGTAACCTGTCATTGTCTTTTATCAGGTCATAAGTTTTGTTCATCGCCGCGAGCGCTATAAATTTTTATTTATTCGCTTCCGCTATCCGACACGAGATTTAGGACCTCGACATTTCCACCATTGCTTCTGAGGTGTTGCATAGCATTGGCCCTCTCGTTTGCTTGGGGAGCTCTTTGCACCGGTGCCATAGGACGAGCTGTGGATGATTGGCCGATGGGGGTTCGGCTTCTGGCTCCGCCACGGGACGACCAGAGACGGTCCCATCTATCCCTTACTGGGTACGCGTGACTCTCGGTTGGTGGTGGACATTCGTACGTCTGGAATGATTTCCGTTCGGTTCACGGGAGCGGGTACGTCGATATCTGGGGCCTTCCTGTTCTCTCGGAGTGCTTGTACGTCTGTCGGGAGGAGAGGGACGCCCCCCAAAGATTCTATCCCTTATTCTTCTCCCGACAGAACTTCGGATTCCACTTCCAGCCAAAGTTACAGTCCTGCCGTAAGCAAAAATAATAGACAGAATTAGCCCGATCAGTATTACAATGGCAAGGAATTTATTGCCTATTCCACTAAGAAAAGATATCAATATTTTTTTAATATGTTTAGCTAGTATTTTCAGGGGAAGTGCAGGATTAGCACTAGTTGTTTCCTGTTCGTCATTAAAAGAATTGGCATGGTCAATTAGACTTTTAGTAAATATGGAATTCTGGCTTATGGACATTAGCATTGAATCTATGTCGTTAGAACGCGGTACGTCGTTCTTGAAAAATTTTGACAATGAAGTAAGATAATTTGTATTGTAAGGATTTATTTTCTTAGTTGTTAGGTAAGGGTGAATTTTCTTTGGGTTTGTGGTTTTGTTTTGTAGAATTCCCTTTTGATAGCTATAATAAGTGTTATTCATTTTAAAGGTAACGAACTCCTGTGGTTCGGTACTATAAAAGTTTATACCTGGAAGAATTCTTCCCGAAGACAAGTATTGGGCGATAACTGTAGTGTTAGTGTTATCAGTATAGTTAACTAAGGGACGAGTAGAATATAACTCGTTAGGTAATATTAGACTATTTAAGAGACTCGCTTTTATGGGTTGACACAAAAGGGTGCCCAGCACGTCGCCTCTGTTAACCGCAAAGAGATTATTTGTTCCCAAAATTTCGTTCAACACATCCGACGGGTACGTTTTCGCTAAAACTCTATAAATTTTAGATAATATTCGTTCGGTCTCACATTCCAATTTAAAGATTTGGCTCTGTAATTTCGCGGACAGAGCGGTTTGTGAGTCTGCGACATTTTGTATCATCAACGTTAATGCCGTCGAAATGTCTGCGTGATCAGCAAACTCACGTAACACGTTGACTTTCTTTAATAAACTACAATTCTTGACTTGAACCAAAAGTTCGTTTTCAAGGCAGAAAATACTGCCAAAGCAATCAGTCGTTAATTCGTTACACTCTGAAAAGGAATGAAAGGTCATATGTAAATCGTTTAGTTCTACAGCATATATGTAATTAGTGTTGTTTACGTGTGCAGTTAGCGAAGAGTTTATTTCCTCCGCTTTGTTTGGACATTTTTCGAATTTTGCATCGTCAAATAAAAGTGTATAACTACCAATTTGGCAGGAAGATTGATTTACAGAGCAATTTGCGCTGTCAGCTAGAGGAAAAATAATTTTTGAGTTTAGATGGTCATACATTACATAGGATGTTATTAGGGCAATATTTTCAGTTGTTCCGGAATCAGTTGTGGGCCATTTATAGTTGATAACCGGTTTATTCTCGGTTACCCATAGATCATTGGTTTTCTGAACAAACTTACCGAATTGATTCGATTCGTGAGTCTTAAACCAGTTTCTGCAATTTTGTTCGGACGAAGGTACTCCTGATTTTATTTTAGTAAAGTGAGTCTTAGCTCCAAAGAAATAAAAGTGACTTTTCCATTCAGTTATACTAGTTTGGCAAGCTCTAATTGGAATTTTAGTATGCAATTTAGGTGCGTGATAGACTTTAGCTTGACATTTCACTATATGTTCGGATTTGTGCTGTTTGCAAGACTTATCATCCGATATGTCGTACTCTTGATTGATTTTGTCATTTTGGCAGATATAGCCATGAACCTCTGGATTTCCAAAACATAGCCATGGTAATTGCATAAAAACTAGAAGTAATAGTATAACGGATAAATACCTGAATTCTTGATAAAATTCTTGTCCCACCATCCTGCCACGTTTCAAATAAATGATTTCTCTATCGGATTTGTCGGTCCGGGTTATTTCGTCATTGTCCGAATTTTCCTCTTCCTTTTCCTCTAGACTTCCGTCTCTGCCTGTCCATACCGGTCTGGCAGACGTACTGTCCGGCCGTATCTGGTCTTGGGCTGGTTCTCCTTCTTCCATAGGATGTCCTCTGTCGTTGGACTCGTGAATTCTGAAATAAAAGGTTCATTGTTATTCTTGGGAGTAATTACTGTTTTTATTGGTGGTTTTTCAATTTCAGTGAGAAAATTTTGGTTTTCCACGCCATGTTTTTGTTCAGGACGCTCTTCCTTATCTGTTTCAAAAATAGTAATTTCAGCAGGTTTTAATTGGTTAATAGAAACTCGTTCTATACCCTTATTTTTTTTTATGGTGAAAGCAGTCTTATTTCGAAATATCACTTCATATGGCCCCTGATAGTTGGGTTGCAAAGACTTTTTTACGTGATCTATTCGTTGAAACACATGACTACAAGTGAACAACTTTGGTGGAATATATACATTAGACCTTAATTTCTTTCTTGTTGGAAGAGCTTTAAAATTTCCAAAAAAACGTTTTAATTTAGAAACATAACTGTAAGGGTCAAAATCTTGGGTTATGTCAGAACTTTCCACTAATTCTCCAAGGAGTCTCAGTGTTCTCCCATATGCAAGTTCGGACAATGAAAATCCGTTTAATTTCGGAATGGACCTCAAACCTAAAAGGACGTTTCCCAAGTTTGATGACCATTCACTAGGATTTTCCTGACACTTCAAACCACGTTTTAATTCTCTATGAATTCGTTCTATTTGTCCGTTTCCCTGCGGCATATATGGCAATGAAAATTTATGTTTTATTCCTAAAAAATTCATAAATTGAGCCCAATTTTTACTTCTGAAAGAGGAGTAATTGTCACTCTTAAGGAGAGTTGGACACCCAAATCTGGCAACCCAATGCAATAAAAATGTATCTATAAGAGTTGAGGCGGTCAGATATCGGGATCGCCTCTATCCAACGTGTGGTACGGTCAATCATAGTAAAAATATAAGTAAAACCTTTGCTTGGTACAAATGGTCCAACAATATCTATTTGAACCTCTGAAAATCTTTCATTAGGAATAGATGACAGTTGAGATACAGTGTGTCTAAAGATCCTGTTTTTCTGACATTTCAAACAAGATTTCACATAATTTGTAATATCTGCATGCATTTGTGGCCATACGTAACGTTCTGAAATTAAATTATTGGTACTTTTAATACCTGGATGACAAAGGTCATGTATTTTGTCGAAAATTCTCCTACGTAAAATCTTGGGTATTATAGGTCTAGCTTTCTTATGTTCCAAGGATACGTCACATAGAATAACTCCACCCATGTTGTCTATGGCTATTTCTGCAAGCTTGAGTGAATGGCCAGCGTTTGCTTTTAAACTTTGTATTTCTTTACAGTTTTCTTGCTCTTTAGCTATTTCCGTTAAAGGAATGGCATCTTGTTGTTGATAAATAATATTTACAGTTTTATTTTCTAGAACATTTCCATTTTCTATCACAGATTTATTCTCTACTCCACACGTATTATCAGTTCCGCGGTTACGTTGCTCAGATGGCGTTATGTCAGACATCGCGTCAACGGTTTTACACGCTTCACCGGTTCCTTGCGTTTGCTGTCTGCTTGCGTCGGCTGACGTTACGTGCGTCATTGCGTCGACTGATTTATTCGCTTCACCGGTTTCGTGCGTCTGTGGTTCGGATGACGTTATACGCTTCGCTGCGTCGTTGTCCTCGACGACCGCTGTTTTTGCTTCGCGCGTCTCTATTTCGTCCATTGTATTAACTTTTTCTGTATTAATTTTATCATTACTTTGGCTATCATTATTTACATAGCGAGAAATAAAATCGGCCACTGGATTACTTGACCCCGGTATGTGAGAAAACGAGTTTGTCATACTTGTGATGTAATCCAGTTGACGATTTTCTCTGTCGCTGGGTCTATTTGTCGGATTATTTAGTGCCTGAATTAACGCTTTGTTATCGGATAATAATTGAAATTGTCGACCGATTAAAAGATTTTTAAAATACTTAATGGTTAAGTAACAAGCCATTAGTTCTTTGGAGAAAATAGTATAGTTTTTCTCTCGCTTGTATAGAGTTTTTGAAAAGAACCCCAAGGGCTGGTTTATTCCGTCAACATATTGTGTTACGGCCCCTGCAATAGCAGACGAACTTGCATCACATATTACCGTTATTGGCACATCAATTCTTGGGTGTGCTATCATGCATGCGTTAACCAAACACTCTTTGATTTTATGAAAGGCAGCATCACATTCTGCTGTCCAAATTGGTTTTTGACGTTTGCGGTTTTTATCTGAGACTAATTGAGTAATCGGATAAATTATCTCAGAATATCTGGCTATATGTTTCCTATAAAAATTGCACATGCCTATGAATTTGCGACATTCTGTAATTGTTTGTGGTACTCGAAATTTTTTAATAACCTCGACTTTGTCTCTGATTGGTTTTATTCCATTTTCATCAAGTTCGTAGCCTAGATAAGAAAGATTTGACTTTCCAAACTCGCATTTTTTTAGGTTTAGTGTTAAACCATAGTGGTTTAGTCGTTTAAATACTTGATCGGTTACTTTCAAGTTTTCCTCTTTTGTTTTAGTGTAAATTAGTAAATCATCAAGATAGAAAAAAACATTTTTCAACCCAAACAAAACTTTACTCATGAAGTTAGAGAAGGAACTGGGTGCGGAAGCAATGCCAAATGGCATCATAATGGGAATATACTGAGCATTCGCGACGCTAAATGCACACTTATGTCTATGTAACGGATTAAGTTTGATATTTGAGTAAGCCGATTCAAGGTCGAGTTTAGTAAAGATTGTACATCCGGCGAGTTCCGACGTAAAATCTTCAAGTCTCGGCAATGGGAATCTTGGGATTCTTGTAATCAGATTCAAACGTCTATAATCAAAAGTCAAACGAATTGAATTGTCCTTTTTAGGAACTACGTTCAGCGGGCTACAATACGGGCTAACTCCGCGAATTATATCTCCGTTTTCTAATAATTTATTTATCTCGTCGTCTACTTGCTTCTTATATTTGAACGGAACCGGTCGGTCTTTTGTATAAACTGGAGGTCCAAAAGTTATAATATCGTGTTGATAATTATGATTAATTCCTCGAAATTTTGCATGTTTCCGGATTAAAATTTCTGGATATTTTTGCAATAATAATTGGTATTCCTTATCTATTGTTTCCGGTATTAAGGTTAATATTGGCGCACCACTTAACGTATTATGACACGGAATCGAAAAATCGTCTGCTCTATTAGTTAAACAATTGTTTGCTAAGTCTATTACCAGTTTATTTTTAACAAGAAAGTCTATTCCAAGTATACCATCAAATTCTATGTTTGCTAACACACAATTATGTGTATATTTCACCTTATCTGCCAAGCAAATTTCAATTTCGGTATTGCCCACTACGGTTAATTTTGTGCCATTTGCCGTAATCAGAGGTTCATATTTTCGGTCACGAATAATATGTGTACCGGGATTATCTTCGGTAAGATTTTTTATGGTTTTAAATTGATGTAACTTTTTGGCATTTAAAATACTATAAGTTGATCCAGTATCAACTAAAAGTCGATTTTTAGAAAGGGAATCATATACAAAAAATAATTTATTGTTGCTTGACAGAGACGGTAAATTATTTTTATTTAAATTTTCACAATTCTTAAATTTATGTACAGCATTTGTTTTACGAGAGGGTAGACCTTCCGGGCTGTTAAAACCAGAAAAGTCTACCCTTCGGCTAAAAAATTCTTTCTAGGAAAGCTGCAAGGGGCATTACATTTGACTGCGTTTTCTCCAAATTTATTATGGAAATAGCAGAAATTTACATCACAATTCCGTCTCCAGTTATAATTGTTCGAATTGAAAGTATTCCTAGGATAACCTCTAGCAAACTTCCTCGTTTCAAATTGACGCCTATCTTGAGAATTGTACTGTCTCGCTTGATGCTGCGGAGGGGCATTATATCGATGAACCGGGTTAAATTTTGGTTCGAATCTTGGGCTGTTTATTGCTTTGATTTGGGTATTCAAATTATCAACATTTTTAGCCAGAGACGTTACCTGATCTGTTAATTGCTCCAGTTTATTTTGTCCAGAATTGTCTTTTTGATAGGACCTTGTAACATGGTTCGAATTATTATCTGAGGAATCATAAATTTGCATCGCGCGAGCCAGCAATTTCTCGCATGAATATTTTGCTATATCTGAGTATAAGACGTTGGCTATGTAAGCTGGTAACAATGCTACAAACACTTTCTTTATTAGATTTTGAACTTCTATACTGTTTCTATGTCCCCCAATAAAGGAATCTTTCAAATATTTAAGAATAATATCTGGCCTTTCATTTTGTAATTGCCCAGAAAATATTTTCTGTAATTTTTCTCGAGAATCCGGTGCAAAAATGTCCAACAAAATTTGTTTCAGTTTTTCATAATTATTATTATGTTCATCGAGCGGCATCCTTGCCCTGACAAGATCCAGTTGTGGAGAATTTAAACACCTTAGTATATAGTTTTTCTTTTGCGAATCGCTGACTATTTGATTTTCAGCGAATTCGTTTTCCGTTAAAAAGATCCAATTTTTCACCGAATTTTCCCAAAGTGGTCTCGTGGGAATTCTATGCTTTTCATACAATATTGTTCTAGGTTCAGTTATCTGAGAGATTCTGGAATTTATGCCGTAATTCGGTCCGGAATCTTCTACTCTATCTTTATTGGTCAAAAATGGGTTGTTTGTGTTATTAAATTTCCTAACCGACGGCAATTGAAAAGTTATTCTCTGTCCAGAATCACCTCCCAAATCCTCGCACTGCGTAAGCTCCATATCAACAACAGGTTTTGTTTCCCTTGGGGACGAACTTTGCCAATTACAATTGTCATCTTCACGTTCAATTAAATTTGATTCAGAAATATTCAAATTTTCAAGTCCAAATTCTGTTTCGTCTTCAATATCTCGACGTTTTGGTATTTCAGGCGTAATATGTGTTAATTGATATGGATTTACACCTGATTGTTCTTATTTACGAGCTTTGCTTCGCGTAAACATTTTTTGTAATTTGGACATTTATTTACCCAGTAATCAATATACCATACAACCTTATACACACTTAAGTAAAACCAGGTACAAAATTACAACAACAATATTTTATTACTACTATCGATAACAGGTACAACTTGTAAGGAGATATTACAAACCAGGTCAAACAGTTGATAAATCACACAGAATAGTTAATAGAATAAAATGACTTACGATTGTTGACGATCCATAATAATCTCGACATCAGGGGTCACCAATGTAACTTCTGCTGTCTTTGCTTTCTGATTGAGCGAATTAGATAAGTATCTGACTCCAAAAACAGAATATATAGTAGGTTACGTGTTCAAATTGAGATATCTGTTAATTTTATATAACAGTAAGGATCTGACCAATTTGCCTGTAAAGATTTTTATTTCCACGGATAATATATCACAATAAATTTACTTACAATAAAACACACTCACAATCGTGAAAACCAAGTCGGTGATGAATTAGCATTGTTGTATCGAACGAATTGAAAAAGAAAAACCGTGAAAACCACGATCAAATGTCTTATTTAAATGGTAACATCTTTTTCATCTCGCTCGCCAAAAACGGTACCTTTCTTTATTATCCAAAAATCTCGTTTCCCACGGAGCAATTTTTGCTCATATCTAGAATGTTCGGTACCCTTCTTACAATAATTACACTTGTTTATAGGTTACCTGACATGGGAAATATCCATTTTCTCATACACGAGAAAAATCTAGACTCAATATTTCGAATGATCTAGAAAGATCTCTTCAATATTTCGGTTGTTTATGGGTCACCCGACATGGGAAAATATCCATTTTCTCATACACGAGAAAGACTAGAAAGATCTCTTCAATATTTCGATTACGTCAATTATTATATAGAATTTGACTTCCATTATCCAAATTATTGGTTAATTTGTTACATGTGCAACCGAATGTGTTTCAAACCATTGATTATCATTATTCGCTATTTGATTAAGGTGAGTTGTGGACCGAGTCGTGGCTCGTTATTTAAGACTCCATATTTCAACTTTGTTCGCGCTGCCATTCCTTATCGGAACAGAGGGTTAAGCTCACCAGGAGTGCTACGAATACACATCTCGCGGGCTGTTTGTTGTTGCCGACTTCGCCGCGCTGGTTTCAGAGTAAGACCCCACTCAAGCTGGCTCCCCATACGACCGTCCCTAGAGTGGGTAATATTATTATCTGCATTTTAACTGAGGTATAAAGCGTACCCAGCTACGGCTCAGTGTTTGAAGTCCAAGTTTCACTTCGTTCGTATCTTTACTTGTCTGGGCCCGACATGCTTTGCGTGGAGCGAAAGAGGTAATCCAGTGGATGATTTCCTTTTGTGGTTGCCGATTTCGCGTTGACTTGTGCGTTTCGTTTGCATTAGAAATGTGCTGGCATAGATTGTGCAACCGAATGTGTTTCAAACCATTGATTATCATTATTCGCTATTTTATTAAGGTGAGTTGTGGACCGAGTCGTGGCTCGTTATTTAAGACTGCATATTTCAACTTTGTTCGCGCTGGCATTCCTTATCGGAACAGAGGGTTAAGCTCACCAGGAGTGCTACGAATACACATCTCGCGGGCTGTTTGTTGTTGCCGACTTCACCGCGCTGGTTTCAGAGTAAGACCCCACTCAAGCTGGCTCCCCATACGACCGTCCCTAGAGTGGGTAATATTATTATCTGCATTTTAACTGAGGTATAAAGCGGACCGAGCTATGGCTCAGTGTTTGAAGTCCAAGTTTCACTTCGTTCGTATCTTTACTTGTCTGGGCCCGACATGCTTTGCGTGGAGCGAAAGAGGTAATCCAGTGGATGATTTCCTTTTGTGGTTGCCGATTTCGCGTTGACTTGTGCGTTTCGTTTGCATTAGATCTGTGCTGGCATAGATTGTGCAACCGAATGTGTCTCAAACCATTGATTATCATTATTCGCTATTTGATTAAGGTGAGTTGTGGTCCGAGTCGTGGCTCGTTATTTAAGACTGCATATTTCAACTTTGTTCGCGCTGCCATTCCTTATCGGAACAGAGGGTTAAGCTCACCAGGAGTGCTACGAATACACATCTCGCGGGCTGTTTGTTGTTGCCGACTTCGCCGCGCTGGTTTCAGAGTAAGACCCCACTCAAGCTGGCTCCCCATACGACCGTCCCTAGAGTGGGTAATATTATTATCTGCATTTTAACTGAGGTATAAAGCGGACCGAGCTATGGCTCAGTGTTTGAAGTCCAAGTTTCATTTCGTTCGTATCTTTACTTGTCTGGGCCCGACATGCTTTGCGTGGAGCGAAAGAGGTAATCCAGTGGATGATTTCCTTTTGTGGTTGCCGATTTCGCGTTGACTTGTGCGTTTCGTTTGCATTAGATCTGTGCTGGCATAGATTGTGCAACCGAATGTGTTTCAAACCATTGATTATCATTATTCGCTATTTGATTAAGGTGAGTTGTGGACCGAGTCGTGGCTCGTTATTTAAGACTGCATATTTCAACTTTGTTCGCGCTGCCATTCCTTATCGGAACAGAGGGTTAAGCTCACCAGGAGTGCTACGAATACACATCTCGCGGGCTGTTTGTTGTTGCCGACTTCGTCGCGCTGGTTTCAGAGTAAGACCCCACTCAAGCTGGCTCCCCATACGACCGTCCCTAGAGTGGGTAATATTATTATCTGCATTTTAACGGAGGTATAAAGCGGACCGAGCTATGGCTCAGTGTTTGAAGTCCAAGTTTCATTTCTTTCGTATCTTTACTTGTCTGGGCCCGACATGCTTTGCGTGGAGCGAAAGAGGTAATCCAGTGGATGATTTCCTTTTGTGGTTGCCGATTTCGCGTTGCCTTGTGCGTTTCGTTTGCATTAGAAATGTGCTGGCATAGATTGTGCAACCGAATGTGTTTCAAACCATTGATTATCATTATTCGCTATTTTATTAAGGTGAGTTGTGGACCGAGTCGTGGCTCGTTATTTAAGACTGCATATTTCAACTTTGTTCGCGCTGGCATTCCTTATCGGAACAGAGGGTTAAGCTCACTAGGAGTGCTACGAATACACATCTCGCGGGCTGTTTGTTGTTGCCGACTTCACCGCGCTGGTTTCAGAGTAAGACCCCACTCAAGCTGGCTCCCCATACGACCGTCCCTAGAGTGGGTAATATTATTATCTGCATTTTAACTGAGGTATAAAGCGGACCGAGCTATGGCTCAGTGTTTGAAGTCCAAGTTTCACTTCGTTCGTATCTTTACTTGTCTGGGCCCGACATGCTTTGCGTGGAGCGAAAGAGGTAATCCAGTGGATGATTTCCTTTTGTGGTTGCCGATTTCGCGTTGACTTGTGCGTTTCGTTTGCATTAGATCTGTGCTGGCATAGATTGTGCAACCGAATGTGTTTCAAACCATTGATTATCATTATTCGCTATTTTATTAAGGTGAGTTGTGGACCGAGTCGTGGCTCGTTATTTAAGACTGCATATTTCAACTTTGTTCGCGCTGGCATTCCTTATCGGAACAGAGGGTTAAGCTCACTAGGAGTGCTACGAATACACATCTCGCGGGCTGTTTGTTGTTGCCGACTTCACCGCGCTGGTTTCAGAGTAAGACCCCACTCAAGCTGGCTCCCCATACGACCGTCCCTAGAGTGGGTAATATTATTATCTGCATTTTAACTGAGGTATAAAGCGGACCGAGCTATGGCTCAGTGTTTGAAGTCCAAGTTTCACTTCGTTCGTATCTTTACTTGTCTGGGCCCGACATGCTTTGCGTGGAGCGAAAGAGGTAATCCAGTGGATGATTTCCTTTTGTGGTTGCCGATTTCGCGTTGACTTGTGCGTTTCGTTTGCATTAGATCTGTGCTGGCATAGATTGTGCAACCGAATGTGTTTCAAACCATTGATTATCATTATTCGCTATTTTATTAAGGTGAGTTGTGGACCGAGTCGTGGCTCGATATTTAGGACTGCGTATTTCAACTTTGTTCGCGCTGCCCTTCCTTATCGGAACAGAGGGTTAAGCTCACCAGGAGTGCTACGAATACACATCTCGTTGTCTGTTTGTTGTTGCCGACTTCGCCGCGCTGGTTTCAGAGTAAGACCCCACTCAAGCTGGCCCCTCATACGACCGTCCCTAGAGTGGGTAATATTATTATCTGCATTTTAACTGAGGTATAAAGCGGACCGAGCTATGGCTCAGTGTTTGAAGTCCAAGTTTCACTTCGTTCGTATCTTTACTTGTCTGGGCCCGACATGCTTTGCGTGGAGCGAAAGAGGTAATCCAGTGGATGATTTCCTTTTGTGGTTGCCGATTTCGCGTTGACTTGTGCGTTTCGTTTGCATTAGATCTGTGCTGGCATAGATTGTGCAACCGAATGTGTTTCAAACCATTGATTATCATTATTCGCTATTTGATTAAGGTGAGTTGTGGACCGAGTCGTGGCTCGTTATTTAAGACTGCATATTTCAACTTTGTTCGCGCTGCCATTCCTTATCGGAACAGAGGGTTAAGCTCACCAGGAGTGCTACGAATACACATCTCGCGGGCTGTTTGTTGTTGCCGACTTCGCCGCGCTGGTTTCAGAGTAAGACCCCACTCAAGCTGGCTCCCCATACGACCGTCCCTAGAGTGGGTAATATTATTATCTGCATTTTAACTGAGTTATAAAGCGGACCGAGCTATGGCTCAGTGTTTGAAGTCCAAGTTTCATTTCGTTCGTTTCTTTACTTGTCTGGGTCCGACATGCTTTGCGTGGAGCGAAAGAGGTAATCCAGTGGATGATTTCCTTTTGTGGTTGCCGATTTCGCGTTGACTTGTGCGTTTCGTTTGCATTAGAAATGTGCTGGCATAGATTGTGCAACCGAATGTGTTTCAAACCATTGATTATCATTATTCGCTATTTTATTAAGGTGAGTTGTGGACCGAGTCGTGGCTCGTTATTTAAGACTGCATATTTCAACTTTGTTCGCGCTGGCATTGCTTATCGGAACAGAGGGTTAAGCTCACCAGGAGTGCTACGAATACACATCTCGCGGGCTGTTTGTTGTTGCCGACTTCACCGCGCTGGTTTCAGAGTAAGACCCCACTCAAGCTGGCTCCCCATACGACCGTCCCTAGAGTGGGTAATATTATTATCTGCATTTTAACTGAGGTATAAAGCGGACCGAGCTATGGCTCAGTGTTTGAAGTCCAAGTTTCACTTCGTTCGTATCTTTACTTGTCTGGGCCCGACATGCTTTGCGTGGAGCGAAAGAGGTAATCCAGTGGATGATTTCCTTTTGTGGTTGCCGATTTCGCGTTGACTTGTGCGTTTCGTTTGCATTAGATCTGTGCTGGCATAGATTGTGCAACCGAATGTGTTTCAAACCATTGATTATCATTATTCGCTATTTTATTAAGGTGAGTTGTGGACCGAGTCGTGGCTCGATATTTAGGACTGCGTATTTCAACTTTGTTCGCGCTGCCCTTCCTTATCGGAACAGAGGGTTAAGCTCACCAGGAGTGCTACGAATACACATCTCGTTGTCTGTTTGTTGTTGCCGACTTCGCCGCGCTGGTTTCAGAGTAAGACCCCACTCAAGCTGGCCCCTCATACGACCGTCCCTAGAGTGGGTAATATTATTATCTGCATTTTAACTGAGGTATAAAGCGGACCGAGCTATGGCTCAGTGTTTGAAGTCCAAGTTTCACTTCGTTCGTATCTTTACTTGTCTGGGCCCGACATGCTTTGCGTGGAGCGAAAGAGGTAATCCAGTGGATGATTTCCTTTTGTGGTTGCCGATTTCGCGTTGACTTGTGCGTTTCGTTTGCATTAGATCTGTGCTGGCATAGATTGTGCAACCGAATGTGTTTCAAACCATTGATTATCATTATTCGCTATTTGATTAAGGTGAGTTGTGGACCGAGTCGTGGCTCGTTATTTAAGACTGCATATTTCAACTTTGTTCGCGCTGCCATTCCTTATCGGAACAGAGGGTTAAGCTCACCAGGAGTGCTACGAATACACATCTCGCGGGCTGTTTGTTGTTGCCGACTTCGCCGCGCTGGTTTCAGAGTAAGACCCCACTCAAGCTGGCTCCCCACACGACCGTCCCTAGAGTGGGTAATATTATTATCTGCATTTTAACTGAGTTATAAAGCGGACCGAGCTATGGCTCAGTGTTTGAAGTCCAAGTTTCATTTCGTTCGTTTCTTTACTTGTCTGGGTCCGACATGCTTTGCGTGGAGCGAAAGAGGTAATCCAGTGGATGATTTCCTTTTGTGGTTGCCGATTTCGCGTTGACTTGTGCGTTTCGTTTGCATTAGAAATGTGCTGGCATAGATTGTGCAACCGAATGTGTTTCAAACCATTGATTATCATTATTCGCTATTTTATTAAGGTGAGTTGTGGACCGAGTCGTGGCTCGTTATTTAAGACTGCATATTTCAACTTTGTTCGCGCTGGCATTGCTTATCGGAACAGAGGGTTAAGCTCACCAGGAGTGCTACGAATACACATCTCGCGGGCTGTTTGTTGTTGCCGACTTCATCGCGCTGGTTTCAGAGTAAGACCCCACTCAAGCTGGCTCCCCATACGACCGTCCCTAGAGTGGGTAATATTATTATCTGCATTTTAACTGAGGTATAAAGCGGACCGAGCTATGGCTCAGTGTTTGAAGTCCAAGTTTCACTTCGTTCGTATCTTTACTTGTCTGGGCCCGACATGCTTTGCGTGGAGCGAAAGAGGTAATCCAGTGGATGATTTCCTTTTGTGGTTGCCGATTTCGCGTTGACTTGTGCGTTTCGTTTGCATTAGATCTGTGCTGGCATAGATTGTGCAACCGAATGTGTTTCAAACCATTGATTATCATTATTCGCTATTTGATTAAGGTGAGTTGTGGACCGAGTCGTGGCTCGTTATTTAAGACTGCATATTTCAACTTTGTTCGCGCTGCCATTCCTTATCGGAACAGAGGGTTAAGCTCACCAGGAGTGCTACGAATACACATCTCGCGGGCTGTTTGTTGTTGCCGACTTCGCCGCGCTGGTTTCAGAGTAAGACCCCACTCAAGCTGGCTCCCCATACGACCGTCCCTAGAGTGGGTAATATTATTATCTGCATTTTAACTGAGGTATAAAGCGGACCGAGCTATGGCTCAGTGTTTGAAGTCCAAGTTTCATTTCGTTCGTAAATTTACTTGGTTGGGCCCGACATGCTTTGCGTGGAGCGAAAGAGGTAATCCAGTGGATGATTTCCTTTTGTGGTTGCCGATTTCGCGTTGACTTGTGCGTTTCGTTTGCATTAGATCTGTGCTGGCATAGATTGTGCAACCGAATGTGTTTCAAACCATTGATTATCATTATTCGCTATTTGATTAAGGTGAGTTGTGGACCGAGTCGTGGCTCGTTATTTAAGACTGCATATTTCAACTTTGTTCGCGCTGCCATTCCTTATCGGAACAGAGGGTTAAGCTCACCAGGAGTGCTACGAATACACATCTCGCGGGCTGTTTGATGTTGCCGACTTCGCCGCGCTGGTTTCAGAGTAAGACCCCACTCAAGCTGGCTCCCCATACGACCGTCCCTAGAGTGGGTAATATTATTATCTGCATTTTAACGGAGGTATAAAGCGGACCGAGCTATGGCTCAGTGTTTGAAGTCCAAGTTTCATTTCGTTCGTATCTTTACTTGTCTGGGCCCGACATGCTTTGCGTGGAGCGAAAGAGGTAATCCAGTGGATGATTTCCTTTTGTGGTTGCCGATTTCGCGTTGACTTGTGCGTTTCGTTTGCATTAGAAATGTGCTGGCATAGATTGTGCAACCGAATGTGTTTCAAACCATTGATTATCATTATTCGCTATTTTATTAAGGTGAGTTGTGGACCGAGTCGTGGCTCGTTATTTAAGACTGCATATTTCAACTTTGTTCGCGCTGCCATTCCTTATCGGAACAGAGGGTTAAGCTCACCAGGAGTGCTACGAATACACATCTCGCGGGCTGTTTGTTGTTGCCGACTTCGCCGCGCTGGTTTCAGAGTAAGACCCCACTCAAGCTGGCTCCCCATACGACCGTCCCTAGAGTGGGTAATATTATTATCTGCATTTTAACTGAGGTATAAAGCGGACCGAGCTATGGCTCAGTGTTTGAAGTCCAAGTTTCATTTCGTTCGTATCTTTACTTGTCTGGGCCCGACATGCTTTGCGTGGAGCAAAAGAGGTAATCCAGTGGATGATTTCCTTTTGTGGTTGCCGATTTCGCGTTGACTTGTGCGTTTCGTTTGCATTAGATCTGTGCTAGCATAGATTGTGCAACCGAATGTGTTTCAAACCATTGATTATCATTATTCGCTATTTGATTAAGGTGAGTTGTGGACCGAGTCGTGGCTCGTTATTTAAGACTGCATATTTCAACTTTGTTCGCGCTGCCATTCCTCATCGGAACAGAGGGCTAAGCTCACCAGGAGTGCTACGAATACACATCTCGCGGGCTGTTTGTTGTTGCCGACTTCGCCGCGCTGGTTTCAGAGTAAGACCCCACTCAAGCTGGCTCCCCATACGACCGTCCCTAGAGTGGGTAATATTATTATCTGCATTTTAACTGAGGTATAAAGCGGACCGAGCTATGGCTCAGTGTTTGAAGTCCAAGTTTCACTTCGTTCGTATCTTTACTTGTCTGGGCCCGACATGCTTTGCGTGGAGCGAAAGAGGTAATCCAGTGGATGATTTCCTTTGTTGTTGCCGATTCCGCGTTGACTTGTGCGTTTCGTTTGCATTAGATCTGTGCTGGCATAGATTGTGCAACCGAATGTGTTTCAAACCATTGATTATCATTATTCGCTATTTGATTAAGGTGAGTTGTGGACCGAGTCGTGGCTCGTTATTTAAGACTGCATATTTCAACCTTGTTCGCGCTGCCATTCCTTATCGGAACAGAGGGTTAAGCTCACCAGGAGTGCTACGAATACACATCTCGCGGGCTGTTTGTTGTTGCCGACTTCGCCGCGCTGGTTTCAGAGTAAGACCCCACTCAAGCTGGCTCCCCATACGACCGTCCCTAGAGTGGGTAATATTATTATCTGCATTTTAACTGAGGTATAAAGCGGACCGAGCTATGGCTCAGTGTTTGAAGTCCAAGTTTCATTTCGTTCGTATCTTTACTTGTCTGGGCCCGACATGCTTTGCGTGGAGCAAAAGAGGTAATCCAGTGGATGATTTCCTTTTGTGGTTGCCGATTTCGCGTTGACTTGTGCGTTTCGTTTGCATTAGATCTGTGCTGGCATAGATTGTGCAACCGAATGTGTTTCAAACCATTGATTATCATTATTCGCTATTTGATTAAGGTGAGTTGTGGACCGAGTCGTGGCTCGTTATTTAAGACTGCATATTTCAACTTTGTTCGCGCTGCCATTCCTCATCGGAACAGAGGGCTAAGCTCACCAGGAGTGCTACGAATACACATCTCGCGGGCTGTTTGTTGTTGCCGACTTCGCCGCGCTGGTTTCAGAGTAAGACCCCACTCAAGCTGGCTCCCCATACGACCGTCCCTAGAGTGGGTAATATTATTATCTGCATTTTAACTGAGGTATAAAGCGGACCGAGCTATGGCTCAGTGTTTGAAGTCCAAGTTTCATTTCGTTCGTATCTTTACTTGTCTGGGCCCGACATGCTTTGCATGGAGCGAAAGAGGTAATCCAGTGGATGATTTCCTTTTGTGGTTGCCGATTTCGCGTTGACTTGTTCGTTTCGTTTGCATTAGATCTGTGCTAGCATAGATTGTGCAACCGAATGTGTTTCAAACCACTGATTATCATTATTCGCTATTTGATTAAGGTGAGTTGTGGACCTAGTCGTGGCTCGTTATTTAGGACTGCAAATTTCAACTTTGTTCGCGCTGCCATTCCTTATCGGAACAGAGGGTTAAGCTCACCAGGAGTGCTACGAATAGACATCTCGCGGGCTGTTTGTTGTTGCCGACTTCGCCGCGCTGGTTTCAGAGTAAGACCCCACTCAAGCTGGCTCCCCATACGACCGTCCCTAGAGTGGGTAATATTATTATCTGCATTTTAACTGAGGTATAAAGCGGACCGAGCTATGGCTCAGTGTTTGAAGTCCAAGTTTCACTTCGTTCGTATCTTTACTTGTCTGGGCCCGACATGCTTTGCGTGGAGCGAAAGAGGTAATCCAGTGGATGATTTCCTTTTGTGGTTGCCGATTTCGCGTTGACTTGTGCGTTTCGTTTGCATTAGATCTGTGCTGGCATAGATTGTGCAACCGAATGTGTTTCAAACCATTGATTATCATTATTCGCTATTTGATTAAGGTGAGTTGTGGACCGAGTCGTGGCTCGTTATTTAAGACTGCATATTTCAACTTTGTTCGCGCTGCCATTCCTTATCGGAACAGAGGGTTAAGCTCACCAGGAGTGCTACGAATACACATCTCGCGGGCTGTTTGTTGTTGCCGACTTCACCGCGCTGGTTTCAGAGTAAGACCCCACTCAAGCTGGCTCCCCATACGACCGTCCCTAGAGTAGGTAATATTATTATCTGCATTTTAACTGAGGTATAAAGCGGACCGAGCTATGGCTCAGTGTTTGAAGTCCAAGTTTCACTTCGTTAGTATCTTTACTTGTCTGGGCCCGACATGCTTTGCGTGGAGCGAAAGAGGTAATCCAGTGGATGATTTCCTTTTGTGGTTGTTGATTTCGCGTTGACTTGTGCGTTTCGTTTGCATTAGATCTGTGCTGGCATAGATTGTGCAACCGAATGTGTTTCAAACCATTGATTATCATTATTCGCTATTTGATTAAGGTGAGTTGTGGACCGAGTCGTGGCTCGTTGTTTAAGACTGCATATTTCAACTTTGTTCGCGCTGCCATTCCTCATCGGAACAGAGGGTTAAGCTCACCAGGAGTGCTACGAATACCAATCTCGCGGGCTGTTTGTTGTTGCCGACTTCGCCGCGCTGGTTTCAGAGTAAGACCCCACTCAAGCTGGCTCCCCATACGACCGTCCCTAGAGTGGGTAATATTATTATCTGCATTTTAACTGAGGTATAAAGCGGACCGAGCTATGGCTCAGTGTTTGAAGTCCAAGTTTCATTTCGTTCGTATCTTTACTTGTCTGGGCCCGACATGCTTTGCATGGAGCGAAAGAGGTAATCCAGTGGATGATTTCCTTTTGTGGTTGCCGATTTCGCGTTGACTTGTTCGTTTCGTTTGCATTAGATCTGTGCTAGCATAGATTGTGCAACCGAATGTGTTTCAAACCACTGATTATCATTATTCGCTATTTGATTAAGGTGAGTTGTGGACCTAGTCGTGGCTCGTTATTTAGGACTGCAAATTTCAACTTTGTTCGCGCTGCCATTCCTTATCGGAACAGAGGGTTAAGCTCACCAGGAGTGCTACGAATACACATCTCGCGGGCTGTTTGTTGTTGCCGACTTCGCCGCGCTGGTTTCAGAGTAAGACCCCACTCAAGCTGGCTCCCCATACGACCGTCCCTAGAGTGGGTAATATTATTATCTGCATTTTAACTGAGGTATAAAGCGGACCGAGCTATGGCTCAGTGTTTGAAGTCCAAGTTTCATTTCGTTCGTATCTTTACTTGTCTGGGCCCGACATGCTTTGCGTGGAGCGAAAGAGGTAATCCAGTGGATGATTTCGTTTCGTGGTTGCCGATTTCGCGTTGACTTGTGCGTTTCGTTTGCATTAGATCTGTGCTGGCATAGATTGTGCAACCGAATGTGCTTCAAACCATTGATTATCATTATTCGCTATTTGATTAAGGTGAGTTGTGGACCTAGTCGTGGCTCGTTATTTAGGACTGCAAATTTCAACTTTGTTCGCGCTGCCATTCCTTATCGGAACAGAGGGTTAAGCTCACCAGGAGTGCTACGAATACACATCTCGCGGGCTGTTTGTTGTTGCCGACTTCGCCGCGCTGGTTTCAGAGTAAGACCCCACTCAAGCTGGCTCCCCATACGACCGTCCCTAGAGTGGGTAATATTATTATCTGCATTTTAACTGAGGTATAAAGCGGACCGAGCTATGGCTCAGTGTTTGAAGTCCAAGTTTCATTTCGTTCGTATCTTTACTTGTCTGGGCCCGACATGCTTTGCGTGGAGCGAAAGAGGTAATCCAGTGGATGATTTCCTTTTGTGGTTGCCGATTTCGCGTTGACTTGTGCGTTTCGTTTGCATTAGAAAATGTGCTGGCATAGATTGTGCAACCGAATGTGTTTCAAACCATTGATTATCATTATTCGCTATTTTATTAAGGTGAGTTGTGGACCGAGTCGTGGCTCGTTATTTAAGACTGCATATTTCAACTTTGTTCGCGCTGCCATTCCTTATCGGAACAGAGGGTTAAGCTCACCAGGAGTGCTACGAATACACATCTCGCGGGCTGTTTGTTGTTGCCGACTTCACCGCGCTGGTTTCAGAGTAAGACCCCACTCAAGCTGGCTCCCCATACGACCGTCCCTAGAGTGGGTAATATTATTATCTGCATTTTAACTGAGGTATAAAGCGGACCGAGCTATGGCTCAGTGTTTGAAGTCCAAGTTTCACTTCGTTCGTATCTTTACTTGTCTGGGCCCGACATGCTTTGCGTGGAGCGAAAGAGGTAATTCAGTGGATGATTTCCTTTTGTGGTTGCCGATTTCGCGTTGACTTGTGCGTTTCGTTTGCATTAGATCTGTGCTGGCATAGATTGTGCAACCGAATGTGTTTCAAACCATTGATTATCATTATTCGCTATTTGATTAAGGTGAGTTGTGGACCGAGTCGTGGCTCGTTATTTAAGACTGCATATTTCAACTTTGTTCGCGCTGCCATTCCTCATCGGAACAGAGGGTTAAGCTCACCAGGAGTGCTACGAATACACATCTCGCGGGCTGTTTGTTGTTGCCGACTTCGCCGCGCTGGTTTCAGAGTAAGACCCCACTCAAGCTGGCTCCCCATACGACCGTCCCTAGAGTGGGTAATATTATTATCTGCATTTTAACTGAGGTATAAAGCGGACCGAGCTATGGCTCAGTGTTTGAAGTCCAAGTTTCATTTCGTTCGTATCTTTACTTGTCTGGGCCCGACATGCTTTGCATGGAGCGAAAGAGGTAATCCAGTGGATGATTTCCTTTTGTGGTTGCCGATTTCGCGTTGACTTGTTCGTTTCGTTTGCATTAGATCTGTGCTAGCATAGATTGTGCAACCGAATGTGTTTCAAACCACTGATTATCATTATTCGCTATTTGATTAAGGTGAGTTGTGGACCTAGTCGTGGCTCGTTATTTAGGACTGCAAATTTCAACTTTGTTCGCGCTGCCATTCCTTATCGGAACAGAGGGTTAAGCTCACCAGGAGTGCTACGAATACACATCTCGCGGGCTGTTTGTTGTTGCCGACTTCGCCGCGCTGGTTTCAGAGTAAGACCCCACTCAAGCTGGCTCCCCATACGACCGTCCCTAGAGTGGGTAATATTATTATCTGCATTTTAACTGAGGTATAAAGCGGACCGAGCTATGGCTCAGTGTTTGAAGTCCAAGTTTCACTTCGTTCGTATCTTTACTTGTCTGGGCCCGACATGCTTTGCGTGGAGCGAAAGAGGTAATCCAGTGGATGATTTCCTTTTGTGGTTGCCGATTTCGCGTTGACTTGTGCGTTTCGTTTGCATTAGATCTGTGCTGGCATAGATTGTGCAACCGAATGTGTTTCAAACCATTGATTATCATTATTCGCTATTTGATTAAGGTGAGTTGTGGACCGAGTCGTGGCTCGTTATTTAAGACTGCATATTTCAACTTTGTTCGCGCTGCCATTCCTTATCGGAACAGAGGGTTAAGCTCACCAGGAGTGCTACGAATACACATCTCGCGGGCTGTTTGTTGTTGCCGACTTCACCGCGCTGGTTTCAGAGTAAGACCCCACTCAAGCTGGCTCCCCATACGACCGTCCCTAGAGTGGGTAATATTATTATCTGCATTTTAACTGAGGTATAAAGCGGACCGAGCTATGGCTCAGTGTTTGAAGTCCAAGTTTCACTTCGTTAGTATCTTTACTTGTCTGGGCCCGACATGCTTTGCGTGGAGCGAAAGAGGTAATCCAGTGGATGATTTCCTTTTGTGGTTGCCGATTTCGCGTTGACTTGTGCGTTTCGTTTGCATTAGATCTGTGCTGGCATAGATTGTGCAACCGAATGTGTTTCAAACCATTGATTATCATTATTCGCTATTTGATTAAGGTGAGTTGTGGACCGAGTCGTGGCTCGTTGTTTAAGACTGCATATTTCAACTTTGTTCGCGCTGCCATTCCTCATCGGAACAGAGGGTTAAGCTCACCAGGAGTGCTACGAATACCAATCTCGCGGGCTGTTTGTTGTTGCCGACTTCGCCGCGCTGGTTTCAGAGTAAGACCCCACTCAAGCTGGCTCCCCATACGACCGTCCCTAGAGTGGGTAATATTATTATCTGCATTTTAACTGAGGTATAAAGCGGACCGAGCTATGGCTCAGTGTTTGAAGTCCAAGTTTCATTTCGTTCGTATCTTTACTTGTCTGGGCCCGACATGCTTTGCATGGAGAGAAAGAGGTAATCCAGTGGATGATTTCCTTTTGTGGTTGCCGATTTCGCGTTGACTTGTTCGTTTCGTTTGCATTAGATCTGTGCTAGCATAGATTGTGCAACCGAATGTGTTTCAAACCACTGATTATCATTATTCGCTATTGGATTAAGGTGAGTTGTGGACCTAGTCGTGGCTCGTTATTTAGGACTGCAAATTTCAACTTTGTTCGCGCTGCCATTCCTTATCGGAACAGAGGGTTAAGCTCACCAGGAGTGCTACGAATACACATCTCGCGGGCTGTTTGTTGTTGCCGACTTCGCCGCGCTGGTTTCAGAGTAAGACCCCACTCAAGCTGGCTCCCCATACGACCGTCCCTAGAGTGGGTAATATTATTATCTGCATTTTAACTGAGGTATAAAGCGGACCGAGCTATGGCTCAGTATTTGAAGTCCAAGTTTCATTTCGTTCGTATCTTTACTTGTCTGGGCCCGACATGCTTTGCGTGGAGCGAAAGAGGTAATCCAGTGGATGATTTCGTTTTGTGGTTGCCGATTTCGCGTTGACTTGTGCGTTTCGTTTGCATTAGATCTGTGCTGGCATAGATTGTGCAACCGAATGTGCTTCAAACCATTGATTATCATTATTCGCTATTTGATTAAGGTGAGTTGTGGACCTAGTCGTGGCTCGTTATTTAGGACTGCAAATTTCAACTTTGTTCGCGCTGCCATTCCTTATCGGAACAGAGGGTTAAGCTCACCAGGAGTGCTACGAATACACATCTCGCGGGCTGTTTGTTGTTGCCGACTTCGCCGCGCTGGTTTCAGAGTAAGACCCCACTCAAGCTGGCTCCCCATACGACCGTCCCTAGAGTGGGTAATATTATTATCTGCATTTTAACTGAGGTATAAAGCGGACCGAGCTATGGCTCAGTGTTTGAAGTCCAAGTTTCATTTCGTTCGTATCTTTACTTGTCTGGGCCCGACATGCTTTGCGTGGAGCGAAAGAGGTAATCCAGTGGATGATTTCGTTTTGTGGTTGCCGATTTCACGTTGACTTGTGCGTTTCGTTTGCATTAGATCTGTGCTGGCATAGATTGTGCAACCGAATGTGCTTCAAACCATTGATTATCATTATTCGCTATTTTATTAAGGTGAGTTGTGGACCGAGTCGTGACTCGTTATTTAAGACTGCATATTTCAACTTTGTTCGCGCTGCCATTCCTTATCGGAACAGAGGGTTAAGCTCACCAGGAGTGCTACGAATACACATCTCGCGGGCTGTTTGTTGTTGCCGACTTCGCCGCGCTGGTTTCAGAGTAAGACCCCACTCAAGCTGGCTCCCCATACGACCGTCCCTAGATAGGTAATATTATTATCTGCATTTTAACTGAGGTATAAAGCGGACCGAGCTATGGCTCAGTGTTTGAAGTCCAAGTTTCATTTCGTTCGTATCTTTACTTGTCTGGGCCCGACATGCTTTGCGTGGAGCGAAAGAGGTAATCCAGTGGATGATTTCCTTTTGTGGTTGCCGATTTCGCGTTGACTTGTGCGTTTCGTTTGCATTAGAAATGTGCTGGCATAGATTGTGCAACCGAATGTGTTTCAAACCATCGATTATCATTATTCGCTATTTTATTAAGGTGAGTTGTGGACCGAGTCGTGGCTCGTTATTTAAGACTGCATATTTCAACTTTGTTCGCGCTGGCATTCCTTATCGGAACAGAGGGTTAAGCTCACCAGGAGTGCTACGAATACACATCTCGCGGGCTGTTTGTTGTTGCCGACTTCACCGCGCTGGTTTCAGAGTAAGACCCCACTCAAGCTGGCTCCCCATACGACCGTCCCTAGAGTGGGTAATATTATTATCTGCATTTTAACTGAGGTATAAAGAGGACCGAGCTATGGCTCAGTGTTTGAAGTCCAAGTTTTACTTCGTTCGTATCTTTACTTGTCTGGGCCCGACATGCTTTGCGTGGAGCGAAAGAGGTAATCCAGTGGATGATTTCCTTTTGTGGTTGCCGATTTCGCGTTGACTTGTGCGTTTTGTTTGCATTAGATCTGTGCTGGCATAGATTGTGCAACCGAATGTGTTTCAAACCATTGATTATTATTATTCGCTATTTGATTAAGGTGGGTTGTGGACCGAGTCGTGGCTCGTTATTTAAGACTGCATATTTCAACTTTGTTCGCGCTGCCATTCCTTATCGGAACAGAGGGTTAAGCTCACCAGGAGTGCTACGAATACACATCTCGCGGGCTGTTTGTTGTTGCCGACTTCGCCGCGCTGATTTCAGAGTAAGACCCCACTCAAGCTGGCTCCCCATACGACCGTCCCTAGAGTGGGTAATATTATTATCTGCATTTTAACTGAGGTATAAAGCGTACTGAGATACGGCTCAGTGTTTAAAGTCCAAGTTTCATTTCGTTCGTATCTTTACTTGTCTGGGCCCGACATGCTTTGCGTGGAGCGAAAGAGGTAATCCAGAGGATGATTTCCTTTGTTGTTGCCGATTTCGCGTTGACTTGTGCGTTTCGTTTGCATTAGATCTGTGCTGGCATAGATTGTGCAACCGAATGTGTTTCAAACCATTGATTATCATTATTCGCTATTTGATTAAGGTGAGTTGTGGACCGAGTCGTGGCTCGTTATTTAAGACTGCATATTTCAACTTTGTTCGCGCTGGCATTCCTTATCGGAACAGAGGGTTAAGCTCACCAGGAGTGCTACGAATACACATCTCGCGGGCTGTTTGTTGTTGCCGACTTCACCGCGCTGGTTTCAGAGTAAGACCCCACTCAAGCTGGCTCCCCATACGATCGTCCCTAGAGTGGGTAATATTATTATCTGCATTTTAACTGAGGTATAAAGCGGACCGAGCTATGGCTCAGTGTTTGAAGTCCAAGTTTCACTTCGTTCGTATCTTTACTTGTCTGGGCCCGACATGCTTTGCGTGGAGCGAAAGAGGTAATCCAGTGGATGATTTCCTTTTGTGGTTGCCAATTTCGCGTTGACTTGTGCGTTTTGTTTGCATTAGATCTGTGCTGGCATAGATTGTGCAACCGAATGTGTTTCAAACCATAGATTATCATTATTCGCTATTTGATTAAGGTGGGTTGTGGACCGAGTCGTGGCTCGTTATTTAAGACTGCATATTTAAACTTTGTTCGCGCTGCCATTCCTTATCGGAACAGAGGGTTAAGCTCACCAGGAGTGCTACGAATACACATCTCGCGGGCTGTTTGTTGTTGCCGACTTCGCCGCGCTGATTTCAGAGTAAGATCCCACTCAAGCTGGCTCCCCATACGACCGTCCCTAGAGTGGGTAATATTATTATCTGCATTTTAACTGAGGTATAAAGCGTACTGAGATACGGCTCAGTGTTTGAAGTCCAAGTTTCATTTCGTTCGTATCTTTACTTGTCTGGGCCCGACATGCTTTGCGTGGAGCGAAAGAGGTAATCCAGTGGATGATTTCCTTTGTTGTTGCCGATTTCGCGTTGACTTGTGCGTTTCGTTTGCATTAGATCTGTGCTGGCATAGATTACGCAACCGAATGTGTTTCAAACCATTGATTATCATTATTCGCTATTTGATTAAGGTGAGTTGTGGACCGAGTCGTGGCTCGTTTTTTAAGACTGCATATTTCAACTTTGTTCGCGCTGCCATTCCTTATCGGAACAGAGGGTTAAGCTCACCAGGAGTGCTACGAATACACATCTCGCGGGCTGTTTGTTGTTGCCGACTTCGCCGCGCTGGTTTCAGAGTAAGACCCCACTCAAGCTGGCTCCCCATACGACCGTCCCTAGAGTGGGTAATAATATTATCTGCATTTTAACTGAGGTATAAAGCGGACCGAGCTATGGCTCAGTGTTTGAAGTCCAAGTTTCATTTCGTTCGTATCTTTACTTGTCTGGGCCCGACATGCTTTGCGTGGAGCGAAAGAGGTAATCCAGTGGATGATTTCCTTTTGCGGTTGCCGATTTCGCGTTGACTTGTGCGTTTCGTTTGCATTAGATCTGTGCTGGCATAGATTGTGCAACCGAATGTGTTTCAAACCATTGATTATCATTATTCGCTATTTGATTAAGGTGAGTTGTGGACCGAGTCGTGGCTCGTTATTTAAGACTCCATATTTCAACTTTGTTCGCGCTGCCATTCCTTATCGGAACAGAGGGTTAAGCTCACCAGGAGTGCTACGAATACACATCTCGCGGGCTGTTTGTTGTTGCCGACTTCGCCGCGCTGGTTTCAGAGTAAGACCCCACTCAAGCTGGCTCCCCATACGACCGTCCCAAGAGTGGGTAATATTTTTATCTGCATTTTAACTGAGGTATAAAGCGTACCCAGCTACGGCTCAGTGTTTAAAGTCCAAGTTTCATTTCGTTCGTATCTTTACTTGTCTGGGCCCGACATGCTTTGCGTGGAGCGAAAGAGGTAATCCAGTGGATGATTTCCTTTTGTGGTTGCCGATTTCGCGTTGACTTGTGCGTTTCGTTTGCATTAGATCTGTGCTGGCATAGATTGTGCAACCGAATGTGTTTCAAACCATTGATTATCATTATTCGCTATTTGATTAAGGTGAGTTGTGGACCGAGTCGTGGCTCGTTATTTAAGACTCCATATTTCAACTTTGTTCGCGCTGCCATTCCTTATCGGAACAGAGGGTTAAGCTCACCAGGAGTGCTACGAATACACATCTCGCGGGCTGTTTGTTGTTGCCGACTTCGCCGCGCTGGTTTCAGAGTAAGACCCCACTCAAGCTGGCTCCCCATACGACCGTCCCTAGAGTGGGTAATATTATTATCTGCATTTTACCGGAGGTATAAAGCGGACCGAGCTATGGCTCAGTGTTTGAAGTCCAAGTTTCATTTCGTTCGTATCTTTACTTGTCTGGGCCCGACATGCTTTGCGTGGAGCGAAAGAGGTAATCCAGTGGATGATTTCCTTTTGTGGTTGCCGATTTCGCGTTGACTTGTGCGTTTCGTTTGCATTAGAAATGTGCTGGCATAGATTGTGCAACCGAATGTGTTTCAAACCATTGATTATCATTATTCGCTATTTTATTAAGGTGAGTTGTGGACCGAGTCGTGGCTCGTTATTTAAGACTGCATATTTCAACTTTGTTCGCGCTGGCATTCCTTATCGGAACAGAGGGTTAAGCTCACCAGGAGTGCTACGAATACACATCTCGCGGGCTGTTTGTTGTTGCCGACTTCACCGCGCTGGTTTCAGAGTAAGACCCCACTCAAGCTGGCTCCCCATACGACCGTCCCTAGAGTGGGTAATATTATTATCTGCATTTTAACTGAGGTATAAAGCGGACCGAGCTATGGCTCAGTGTTTGAAGTCCAAGTTTCACTTCGTTCGTATCTTTACTTGTCTGGGCCCGACATGCTTTGCGTGGAGCGAAAGAGGTAATCCAGTGGATGATTTCCTTTTGTGGTTGCCGATTTCGCGTTGACTTGTGCGTTTTGTTTGCATTAGATCTGTGCTGGCATAGATTGTGCAACCGAATGTGTTTCAAACCATAGATTATCATTATTCGCTATTTGATTAAGGTGGGTTGTGGACCGAGTCGTGGCTCGTTATTTAAGACTGCATATTTCAACTTTGTTCGCGCTGCCATTCCTTATCGGAACAGAGGGTTAAGCTCACCAGGAGTGCTACGAATACACATCTCGCGGGCTGTTTGTTGTTGCCGACTTCGCCGCGCTGATTTCAGAGTAAGATCCCACTCAAGCTGGCTCCCCATACGACCGTCCCTAGAGTGGGTAATATTATTATCTGCATTTTAACTGAGGTATAAAGCGTACTGAGATACGGCTCAGTGTTTGAAGTCCAAGTTTCATTTCGTTCGTATCTTTACTTGTCTGGGCCCGACATGCTTTGCGTGGAGCGAAAGAGGTAATCCAGTGGATGATTTCCTTTGTTGTTGCCGATTTCGCGTTGACTTGTGCGTTTCGTTTGCATTAGATCTGTGCTGGCATAGATTGTGCAACCGAATGTGTTTCAAACCATTGATTATCATTATTCGCTATTTGATTAAGGTGAGTTGTGGACCGAGTCGTGGCTCGTTATTTAAGACTGCATATTTCAACTTTGTTCGCGCTGCCATTCCTTATCGGAACAGAGGGTTAAGCTCACCAGGAGTGCTACGAATACACATCTCGCGGGCTGTTTGTTGTTGCCGACTTCGCCGCGCTGGTTTCAGAGTAAGACCCCACTCAAGCTGGCTCCCCATACGACCGTCCCTAGAGTGGGTAATATTATTATCTGCATTTTAACTGAGGTATAAAGCGTACTGAGATACGGCTCAGTGTTTGAAGTCCAAGTTTCATTTCGTTCGTATCTTTACTTGTCTGGGCCCGACATGCTTTGCGTGGAGCGAAAGAGGTAATCCAGTGGATGATTTCCTTTGTTGTTGCCGATTTCGCGTTGACTTGTGCGTTTCGTTTGCATTAGATCTGTGCTGGCATAGATTGTGCAACCGAATGTGTTTCAAACCATTGATTATCATTATTCGCTATTTGATTAAGGTGAGTTGTGGACCGAGTCGTGGCTCGTTATTTAAGACTGCATATTTCAACTTTGTTCGCGCTGCCATTCCTTATCGGAACAGAGGGTTAAGCTCACCAGGAGTGCTACGAATACACATCTCGCGGGCTGTTTGTTGTTGCCGACTTCGCCGCGCTGGTTTCAGAGTAAGACCCCACTCAAGCTGGCTCCCCATACGACCGTCCCTAGAGTGGGTAATATTATTATCTGCATTTTAACTGAGGTATAGCGCGGACCGAGCTATGGCTCAGTGTTTGAAGTCCAAGTTTCATTTCGTTCGTATCTTTACTTGTCTGGGCCCGACATGCTTTGCGTGGAGCGAAAGAGGTAATCCAGTGGATGATTTCCTTTTGTGGTTGCCGATTTCGCGTTGACTTGTGCGTTTCGTTTGCATTAGATCTGTGCTGGCATAGATTGTGCAACCGAATGTGTTTCAAACCATTGATTATCATTATTCGCTATTTGATTAAGGTGAGTTGTGGACCGAGTCGTGGCTCGTTATTTAAGACTCCATATTTCAACTTTGTTCGCGCTGCCATTCCTTATCGGAACAGAGGGTTAAGCTCACCAGGAGTGCTACGAATACACATCTCGCGGGCTGTTTGTTGTTGCCGACTTCGCCGCGCTGGTTTCAGAGTAAGACCCCACTCAAGCTGGCTCCCCATACGACCGTCCCTAGAGTGGGTAATATTATTATCTGCATTTTACCGGAGGTATAAAGCGGACCGAGCTATGGCTCAGTGTTTGAAGTCCAAGTTTCATTTCGTTCGTATCTTTACTTGTCTGGGCCCGACATGCTTTGCGTGGAGCGAAAGAGGTAATCCAGTGGATGATTTCCTTTTGTGGTTGCCGATTTCGCGTTGACTTGTGCGTTTCGTTTGCATTAGAAATGTGCTGGCATAGATTGTGCAACCGAATGTGTTTCAAACCATTGATTATCATTATTCGCTATTTTATTAAGGTGAGTTGTGGACCGAGTCGTGGCTCGTTATTTAAGACTGCATATTTCAACTTTGTTCGCGCTGGCATTCCTTATCGGAACAGAGGGTTAAGCTCACCAGGAGTGCTACGAATACACATCTCGCGGGCTGTTTGTTGTTGCCGACTTCACCGCGCTGGTTTCAGAGTAAGACCCCACTCAAGCTGGCTCCCCATACGACCGTCCCTAGAGTGGGTAATATTATTATCTGCATTTTAACTGAGGTATAAAGCGGACCGAGCTATGGCTCAGTGTTTGAAGTCCAAGTTTCACTTCGTTCGTATCTTTACTTGTCTGGGCCCGACATGCTTTGCGTGGAGCGAAAGAGGTAATCCAGTGGATGATTTCCTTTTGTGGTTGCCGATTTCGCGTTGACTTGTGCGTTTTGTTTGCATTAGATCTGTGCTGGCATAGATTGTGCAACCGAATGTGTTTCAAACCATAGATTATCATTATTCGCTATTTGATTAAGGTGGGTTGTGGACCGAGTCGTGGCTCGTTATTTAAGACTGCATATTTCAACTTTGTTCGCGCTGCCATTCCTTATCGGAACAGAGGGTTAAGCTCACCAGGAGTGCTACGAATACACATCTCGCGGGCTGTTTGTTGTTGCCGACTTCGCCGCGCTGATTTCAGAGTAAGATCCCACTCAAGCTGGCTCCCCATACGACCGTCCCTAGAGTGGGTAATATTATTATCTGCATTTTAACTGAGGTATAAAGCGTACTGAGATACGGCTCAGTGTTTGAAGTCCAAGTTTCATTTCGTTCGTATCTTTACTTGTCTGGGCCCGACATGCTTTGCGTGGAGCGAAAGAGGTAATCCAGTGGATGATTTCCTTTGTTGTTGCCGATTTCGCGTTGACTTGTGCGTTTCGTTTGCATTAGATCTGTGCTGGCATAGATTGTGCAACCGAATGTGTTTCAAACCATTGATTATCATTATTCGCTATTTGATTAAGGTGAGTTGTGGACCGAGTCGTGGCTCGTTATTTAAGACTGCATATTTCAACTTTGTTCGCGCTGCCATTCCTTATCGGAACAGAGGGTTAAGCTCACCAGGAGTGCTACGAATACACATCTCGCGGGCTGTTTGTTGTTGCCGACTTCGCCGCGCTGGTTTCAGAGTAAGACCCCACTCAAGCTGGCTCCCCATACGACCGTCCCTAGAGTGGGTAATATTATTATCTGCATTTTAACTGAGGTATAAAGCGTACTGAGATACGGCTCAGTGTTTGAAGTCCAAGTTTCATTTCGTTCGTATCTTTACTTGTCTGGGCCCGACATGCTTTGCGTGGAGCGAAAGAGGTAATCCAGTGGATGATTTCCTTTGTTGTTGCCGATTTCGCGTTGACTTGTGCGTTTCGTTTGCATTAGATCTGTGCTGGCATAGATTGTGCAACCGAATGTGTTTCAAACCATTGATTATCATTATTCGCTATTTGATTAAGGTGAGTTGTGGACCGAGTCGTGGCTCGTTATTTAAGACTGCATATTTCAACTTTGTTCGCGCTGCCATTCCTTATCGGAACAGAGGGTTAAGCTCACCAGGAGTGCTACGAATACACATCTCGCGGGCTGTTTGTTGTTGCCGACTTCGCCGCGCTGGTTTCAGAGTAAGACCCCACTCAAGCTGGCTCCCCATACGACCGTCCCTAGAGTGGGTAATATTATTATCTGCATTTTAACTGAGGTATAGCGCGGACCGAGCTATGGCTCAGTGTTTGAAGTCCAAGTTTCATTTCGTTCGTATCTTTACTTGTCTGGGCCCGACATGCTTTGCGTGGAGCGAAAGAGGTAATCCAGTGGATGATTTCCTTTTGTGGTTGCCGATTTCGCGTTGACTTGTGCGTTTCGTTTGCATTAGATCTGTGCTGGCATAGATTGTGCAACCGAATGTGTTTCAAACCATTGATTATCATTATTCGCTATTTGATTAAGGTGAGTTGTGGACCGAGTCGTGGCTCGTTATTTAAGACTCCATATTTCAACTTTGTTCGCGCTGCCATTCCTTATCGGAACAGAGGGTTAAGCTCACCAGGAGTGCTACGAATACACATCTCGCGGGCTGTTTGTTGTTGCCGACTTCGCCGCGCTGGTTTCAGAGTAAGACCCCACTCAAGCTGGCTCCCCATACGACCGTCCCAAGAGTGGGTAATATTTTTATCTGCATTTTAACTGAGGTATAAAGCGTACCCAGCTACGGCTCAGTGTTTAAAGTCCAAGTTTCATTTCGTTCGTATCTTTACTTGTCTGGGCCCGACATGCTTTGCGTGGAGCGAAAGAGGTAATCCAGTGGATGATTTCCTTTTGTGGTTGCCGATTTCGCGTTGACTTGTGCGTTTCGTTTGCATTAGATCTGTGCTGGCATAGATTGTGCAACCGAATGTGTTTCAAACCATTGATTATCATTATTCGCTATTTGATTAAGGTGAGTTGTGGACCGAGTCGTGGCTCGTTATTTAAGACTGCATATTTCAACTTTGTTCGCGCTGCCATTCCTTATCGGAACAGAGGGTTAAGCTCACCAGGAGTGCTACGAATACACATCTCGCGGGCTGTTTGTTGTTGCCGACTTCGCCTCGCTGGTTTCAGAGTAAGACCCCACTCAAGCTGGCTCCCCATACGACCGTCCCTAGAGTGGGTAATATTATTATCTGCATTTTAACTGAGGTATAAAGCGGACCGAGCTATGGCTCAGTGTTTGAAGTCCAAGTTTCATTTCGTTCGTATCTTTACTTGTCTGGGCCCGACATGCTTTGCGTGGAGCGAAAGAGGTAATCCAGTGGATGATTTCCTTTTGTGGTTGCCGATTTCGCGTTGACTTGTGCGTTTCGTTTGCATTAGATCTGTGCTGGCATAGATTGTGCAACCGAATGTGTTTCAAACCATTGATTATCATTATTCGCTATTTGATTAAGGTGAGTTGTGGACCGAGTCGTGGCTCGTTATTTAAGACTCCATATTTCAACTTTGTTCGCGCTGCCATTCCTTATCGGAACAGAGGGTTAAGCTCACCAGGAGTGCTACGAATACACATCTCGCGGGCTGTTTGTTGTTGCCGACTTCGCCGCGCTGGTTTCAGAGTAAGACCCCACTCAAGCTGGCTCCCCATACGACCGTCCCAAGAGTGGGTAATATTTTTATCTGCATTTTAACTGAGGTATAAAGCGTACCCAGCTACGGCTCAGTGTTTAAAGTCCAAGTTTCATTTCGTTCGTATCTTTACTTGTCTGGGCCCGACATGCTTTGCGTGGAGCGAAAGAGGTAATCCAGTGGATGATTTCCTTTTGTGGTTGCCGATTTCGCGTTGACTTGTGCGTTTCGTTTGCATTAGATCTGTGCTGGCATAGATTGTGCAACCGAATGTGTTTCAAACCATTGATTATCATTATTCGCTATTTGATTAAGATGAGTTGTGGACCGAGTCGTGGCTCGTTATTTAAGACTGCATATTTCAACTTTGTTCGCGCTGCCATTCCTTATCGGAACAGAGGGTTAAGCTCACCAGGAGTGCTACGAATACACATCTCGCGGGCTGTTTGTTGTTGCCGACTTCGCCTCGCTGGTTTCAGAGTAAGACCCCACTCAAGCTGGCTCCCCATACGACCGTCCCTAGAGTGGGTAATATTATTATCTGCATTTTAACTGAGGTATAAAGCGGACCGAGCCATGGCTCAGTGTTTGAAGTCCAAGTTTCATTTCGTTCGTATCTTTACTTGTCTGGGCCCGACATGCTTTGCGTGGAGCGAAAGAGGTAATCCAGTGGATGATTTCCTTTTGTGGTTGCCGATTTCGCGTTGACTTGTGCGTTTCGTTTGCATTAGATCTGTGCTGGCATAGATTGTGCAACCGAATGTGTTTCAAACCATTGATTATCATTATTCGCTATTTGATTAAGGTGAGTTGTGGACCGAGTCGTGGCTCGTTATTTAAGACTCCATATTTCAACTTTGTTCGCGCTGCCATTCCTTATCGGAACAGAGGGTTAAGCTCACCAGGAGTGCTACGAATACACATCTCGCGGGCTGTTTGTTGTTGCCGACTTCGCCGCGCTGGTTTCAGAGTAAGACCCCACTCAAGCTGGCTCCCCATACGACCGTCCCTAGAGTGGGTAATATTATTATCTGCATTTTAACGGAGGTATAAAGCGGACCGAGCTATGGCTCAGTGTTTGAAGTCCAAGTTTCATTTCGTTCGTATCTTTACTTGTCTGGGCCCGACATGCTTTGCGTGGAGCGAAAGAGGTAATCCAGTGGATGATTTCCTTTTGTGGTTGCCGATTTCGCGTTGACTTGTGCGTTTCGTTTGCATTAGAAATGTGCTGGCATAGATTGTGCAACCGAATGTGTTTCAAACCATTGATTATCATTATTCGCTATTTTATTAAGGTGAGTTGTGGACCGAGTCGTGGCTCGTTAATTAAGACTGCATATTTCAACTTTGTTCGCGCTGCCATTCCTTATCGGAACAGAGGGTTAAGCTCACCAGGAGTGCTACGAATACACATCTCGCGGGCTGTTTGTTGTTGCCGACTTCGCCTCGCTGGTTTCAGAGTAAGACCCCACTCAAGCTGGCTCCCCATACGACCGTCCCTAGAGTGGGTAATATTATTATCTGCATTTTAACTGAGGTATAAAGCGGACCGAGCTATGGCTCAGTGTTTGAAGTCCAAGTTTCATTTCGTTCGTATCTTTACTTGTCTGGGCCCGACATGCTTTGCGTGGAGCGAAAGAGGTAATCCAGTGGATGATTTCCTTTTGTGGTTGCCGATTTCGCGTTGACTTGTGCGTTTCGTTTGCATTAGATCTGTGCTGGCATAGATTGTGCAACCGAATGTGTTTCAAACCATTGATTATCATTATTCGCTATTTGATTAAGGTGAGTTGTGGACCGAGTCGTGGCTCGTTATTTAAGACTCCATATTTCAACTTTGTTCGCGCTGCCATTCCTTATCGGAACAGAGGGTTAAGCTCACCAGGAGTGCTACGAATACACATCTCGCGGGCTGTTTGTTGTTGCCGACTTCGCCGCGCTGGTTTCAGAGTAAGACCCCACTCAAGCTGGCTCCCCATACGACCGTCCCTAGAGTGGGTAATATTATTATCTGCATTTTAACGGAGGTATAAAGCGGACCGAGCTATGGCTCAGTGTTTGAAGTCCAAGTTTCATTTCGTTCGTATCTTTACTTGTCTGGGCCCGACATGCTTTGCGTGGAGCGAAAGAGGTAATCCAGTGGATGATTTCCTTTTGTGGTTGCCGATTTCGCGTTGACTTGTGCGTTTCGTTTGCATTAGAAATGTGCTGGCATAGATTGTGCAACCGAATGTGTTTCAAACCATTGATTATCATTATTCGCTATTTTATTAAGGTGAGTTGTGGACCGAGTCGTGGCTCGTTATTTAAGACTGCATATTTCAACTTTGTTCGCGCTGGCATTCCTTATCGGAACAGAGGGTTAAGCTCACCAGGAGTGCTACGAATACACATCTCGCGGGCTGTTTGTTGTTGCCGACTTCACCGCGCTGGTTTCAGAGTAAGACCCCACTCAAGCTGGCTCCCCATACGACCGTCCCTAGAGTGGGTAATATTATTATCTGCATTTTAACTGAGGTATAAAGCGGACCGAGCTATGGCTCAGTGTTTGAAGTCCAAGTTTCACTTCGTTCGTATCTTTACTTGTCTGGGCCCGACATGCTTTGCGTGGAGCGAAAGAGGTAATCCAGTGGATGATTTCCTTTTGTGGTTGCCGATTTCGCGTTGACTTGTGCGTTTTGTTTGCATTAGATCTGTGCTGGCATAGATTGTGCAACCGAATGTGTTTCAAACCATTGATTATCATTATTCGCTATTTGATTAAGGTGGGTTATGGACCGAGTCGTGGCTCGTTATTTAAGACTGCATATTTCAACTTTGTTCGCGCTGCCATTCCTTATCGGAACAGAGGGTTAAGCTCACCAGGAGTGCTACGAATACACATCTCGCGGGCTGTTTGTTGTTGCCGACTTCGCCGCGCTGATTTCAGAGTAAGACCCCACTCAAGCTGGCTCCCCATACGACCGTCCCTAGAGTGGGTAATATTATTATCTGCATTTTAACTGAGGTATAAAGCGTACTGAGATACGGCTCAGTGTTTGAAGTCCAAGTTTCATTTCGTTCGTATCTTTACTTGTCTTGGCCCGACATGCTTTGCGTGGAGCGAAAGAGGTAATCCAGTGGATGATTTCCTTTGTTGTTGCCGATTTCGCGTTGACTTGTGCGTTTCGTTTGCATTAGATCTGTGCTGGCATAGATTGTGCAACCGAATGTGTTTCAAACCATTGATTATCATTATTCGCTATTTGATTAAGGTGAGTTGTGGACCGAGTCGTGGCTCGTTATTTAAGACTGCATATTTCAACTTTGTTCGCGCTGCCATTCCTTATCGGAACAGAGGGTTAAGCTCACCAGGAGTGCTACGAATACACATCTCGCGGGCTGTTTGTTGTTGCCGACTTCGCCGCGCTGGTTTCAGAGTAAGACCCCACTCAAGCTGGCTCCTCATACGACCGTCCCTAGAGTGGGTAATATTATTATCTGCATTTTAACTGAGGTATAAAGCGGACCGAGCTATGGCTCAGTGTTTGAAGTCCAAGTTTCACTTCGTTCGTATCTTTACTTGTCTAGGCCCGACATGCTTTGCGTGGAGCGAAAGAGGTAATCCAGTGGATGATTTCCTTTTGTGGTTGCCGATTTCGCGTTGACTTGTGCGTTTCGTTTGCATTAGATCTGTGCTGGCATAGATTGTGCAACCGAATGTGTTTCAAACCATTGATTATCATTATTCGCTATTTGATTAAGGTGAGTTGTGGACCGAGTCGTGGCTCGTTATTTAAGACTGCATATTTCAACTTTGTTCGCGCTGCCATTCCTTATCGGAACAGAGGGTTAAGCTCACCAGGAGTGCTACGAATACACATCTCGCGGGCTGTTTGTTGTTGCCGACTTCGCCGCGCTGGTTTCAGAGTAAGACCCCACTCAAGCTGGCTCCCCATACGACCGTCCCTAGAGTGGGTAATATTATTATCTGCATTTTGACTGAGGTATAAAGCGTACTGAGATACGGCTCAGTGTTTGAAGTCCAAGTTTCATTTCGTTCGTATCTTTACTTGTCTGGGCCCGACATGCTTTGCGTGGAGCGAAAGAGGTAATCCAGTGGATGATTTCCTTTGTTGTTGCCGATTTCGCGTTGACTTGTGCGTTTCGTTTGCATTAGATCTGTGCTGGCATAGATTGTGCAACCGAATGTGTTTCAAACCATTGATTATCATTATTCGCTATTTGATTAAGGTGAGTTGTGGACCGAGTCGTGGCTCGTTATTTAAGACTGCATATTTCAACTTTGTTCGCGCTGCCATTCCTTATCGGAACAGAGGGTTAAGCTCACCAGGAGTGCTACGAATACACATCTCGCGGGCTGTTTGTTGTTGCCGACTTCGCCGCGCTGGTTTCAGAGTAAGACCCCACTCAAGCTGGCTCCTCATACGACCGTCCCTAGAGTGGGTAATATTATTATCTGCATTTTAACTGAGGTATAAAGCGGACCGAGCTATGGCTCAGTGTTTGAAGTCCAAGTTTCATTTCGTTCGTATCTTTACTTGTCTGGGCCCGACATGCTTTGCGTGGAGCGAAAGAGGTAATCCAGTGGATGATTTTCTTTTGTGGTTGCCGATTTCGCGTTGACTTGTGCGTTTCGTTTGCATTAGATCTGTGCTGGCATAGATTGTGCAACCGAATGTGTTTCAAACCATTGATTATCATTATTCGCTATTTGATTAAGGTGAGTTGTGGACCGAGTCGTGGCTCGTTATTTAAGACTCCATATTTCAACTTTGTTCGCGCTGCCATTCCTTATCGGAACAGAGGGTTAAGCTCACCAGGAGTGCTACGAATACACATCTCGCGGGCTGTTTGTTGTTGCCGACTTCGCCGCGCTGGTTTCAGAGTAAGACCCCACTCAAGCTGGCTCCCCATACGACCGTCCCTAGAGTGGGTAATATTATTATCTGCATTTTAACTGAGGTATGAAGCGTACCCAGCTACGGCTCAGTGTTTAAAGTCCAAGTTTCATTTCGTTCGTATCTTTACTTGTCTGGGCCCGACATGCTTTGCGTGGAGCGAAAGAGGTAATCCAGTGGATGATTTCCTTTTGTGGTTGCCGATTTCGCGTTGACTTGTGCGTTTCGTTTGCATTAGATCTGTGCTGGCATAGATTGTGCAACCGAATGTGTTTCAAACCATTGATTATCATTATTCGCTATTTGATTAAGGTGAGTTGTGGACCGAGTCGTGGCTCGTTATTTAAGACTGCATATTTCAACTTTGTTCGCGCTGCCATTCCTTATCGAAACAGAGGGTTAAGCTCACCAGGAGTGCTACGAATACACATCTCGCGGGCTGTTTGTTGTTGCCGACTTCGTCGCGCTGGTTTCAGAGTAAGACCCCACTCAAGCTGGCTCCCCATACGACCGTCCCTAGAGTGGGTAATATTATTATCTTTATTTTAACGGAGGTATAAAGCGGACCGAGCTATGGCTCAGTGTTTGAAGTCCAAGTTTCATTTCTTTCGTATCTTTACTTGTCTGGGCCCGACATGCTTTGCGTGGAGCGAAAGAGGTAATCCAGTGGATGATTTCCTTTTGTGGTTGCCGATTTCGCGTTGACTTGTGCGTTTCGTTTGCATTAGAAATGTGCTGGCATAGATTGTGCAACCGAATGTGTTTCAAACCATTGATTATCATTATTCGCTATTTTATTAAGGTGAGTTGTGGACCGAGTCGTGGCTCGTTATTTAAGACTGCATATTTCAACTTTGTTCGCGCTGGCATTCCTTATCGGAACAGAGGGTTAAGCTCACCAGGAGTGCTACGAATACACATCTCGCGGGCTGTTTGTTGTTGCCGACTTCACCGCGCTGGTTTCAGAGTAAGACCCCACTCAAGCTGGCTCCCCATACGACCGTCCTTAGAGTGGGTAATATTATTATCTGCATTTTAACTGAGGTATAAAGCGGACCGAGCTATGGCTCAGTGTTTGAAGTCCAAGTTTCACTTCGTTCGTATCTTTACTTGTCTAGGCCCGACATGCTTTGCGTGGAGCGAAAGAGGTAATCCAGTGGATGATTTCCTTTTGTGGTTGCCGATTTCGCGTTGACTTGTGCGTTTCGTTTGCATTAGATCTGTGCTGGCATAGATTGTGCAACCGAATGTGTTTCAAACCATTGATTATCATTATTCGCTATTTGATTAAGGTGAGTTGTGGACCGAGTCGTGGCTCGTTATTTAAGACTGCATATTTCAACTTTGTTCGCGCTGCCATTCCTTATCGGAACAGAGGGTTAAGCTCACCAGGAGTGCTACGAATACACATCTCGCGGGCTGTTTGTTGTTGCCGACTTCGCCGCGCTGGTTTCAGAGTAAGACCCCACTCAAGCTGGCTCCCCATACGACCGTCCCTAGAGTGGGTAATATTATTATCTGCATTTTAACTGAGGTATAAAGCGGACCGAGCTATGGCTCAGTGTTTGAAGTCCAAGTTTCATTTCGTTCGTATCTTTACTTGTCTGGGCCCGACATGCTTTGCGTGGAGCGAAAGAGGTAATCCAGTGGATGATTTCCTTTTGTGGTTGCCGATTTCGCGTTGACTTGTGCGTTTCGTTTGCA